>NW_026519148.1:0-86589 GCF_947347685.1 Pleuronectes platessa | reverse complement strand
AAAACACGGGAGAAAAAACCTCCAAATATGGCTGAGCCCAGGGACCCACTCTAAAGCCAACACCCTGAGTGCTGAAAATGCCTAGAAATGTTCCACTCTTTGTGTTAGGGAAAAATACAATACATGGGACATTTGTAGGCGCTTTACATTATAGCAAAAATGCCTAGAAATGTCCCAACCAATCAGAATGAGCCGGACACTTCTAGGCACTTATCACTGAGGCAAAATGCCTGGAAATGTCCCACACTTTTTTATGTTAGGGTAATACAATACATGGGACACTTGTAGGCACTTTACATTACAGCAAAATGTCTAGAAATGTCCCATACTAGGGCTTACGGAAGTGCAATATTTGGGACTCTCTCTGAGTAATGTCGTGTATTCATTAGACTAAAACATGTTGGTATGTGTGCTTAAAACATAATGACTTGGCTTAGATTGATGATGACTGCCTTTTGGACTCTTAGTCATTCTCAGAGAGTCCTCAAGATGGTTATCTTATTTATTCCCTAACTCTTGGGTATGACCTTTGATATAGGGAATTGTTTCTGACCAGCTGATGAATGGATTCAGATGGACTGTCTTTTGATTAACTTATCTTGGTCCTCAGACACAAAAATGTGCCGTTATAGTCAGAAATCCCATGTGGGATGTGTTTAACCTGAAGTCATGGGTGGATCCAAACTCCCTATATATGTGTGCTTTAGACCACTGCAAATCAGATTTTCACTATTGGCTGTGTGTCTCCGGGTATCTAGATGCCCGTCCCGACCTGTAATTTCTTGTAATAAACTTTGTTACACTGAAAGTACTGGGTCCTCGGAATCCTTCCTTCATCATCAACAACTTCTACAACATCATTGACCTCTCGGCTGCATCAAATATACGTTAGTAATTAAAAAGGAAACATTCCTATGATCCTCTTTAAAGGAAACACTCCTATGCTTATCTCCAAAGGATCCTTGGTTCCCGTTCTTACCCATGTTGCCTTTGGTTATCTCCAAAGGAATCAAAGGAAACATATGTATATCAGTTTCCTGTGTTTAGATCTCTTTCTTAGTCACATTTCACTGAACCGGGCCTTCACGGAGAGACCAAGCACCAGCACCGGCCGTGCCCTGAGACCCACACTTAAGCCCCCGTCCTGAGTGTTATCACCCATGGGCCTGGGTTAAAGAGCCTCGCGCTCTTGGTTCTCCATTCCAAACTTAATCAGATTTCGCTGACCCGGGCCTCCAAGGAGAGACCAAGCACCAGCACCGGCCGTGCCCTGAGACCCACACTTAAGCCCCCGTCCTGAGTGTTATCACCCATGGGCCTGGGTTAAAGAGCCTCGCGCTCTTGGTTCTCCATTCCAAACTTAATCAGATTTCGCTGACCCGGGCCTCCAAGGAGAGACCAAGCACCAGCACCGGCCGTGGCCTGAGACCCACACTTAAGCCCCCGTCCTGATTGTTATCACCCATGGGCCTGGGTTAAAGAGCCTCGCGCTCTTGGTTCTCCATTCCAAACTTAGTCAGATTTCGTTGACCCGGGCCTCCAAGGAGAGACCAAGCACCAGCACCGGCCGTGCCCTGAGACCCACACTTAAGCCCCCATCCTGAGTGTTATCACCCATGGGCCTTGGTTAAAGAGCCTCGCGCTCTCGGTTCTCCAATCCAAACTTAGTCAGATTTCGCTTACCCGGGCCTCCAAGGAGAAACCAAGCACCAGCACCGGCCGTGCCCGCAGACCCACACTTAAGCCCCCGTCCTGAGTGTTATCACCCATGGGCCTGGGTTAAAGATCCTCGCGCTCTTGGTTCTCCATTCCACACTTAGTCAGATTTCGCTGACCCGGGCCTCCATGGAGAGACCCAGCACCAGCACCGGCCGTGCCCGGGGACCCACACTTAGGCCCCCGTCCTGAGTGCTGAAAATGCCTAGAAATGTCTCACTCTTTGTGTTAGGGAAAGACACAATACTTGGGACACTTCTAGGCACTTTACATCATAGCAAAAATGCCTAGAAATGTCCCACACGTTTTCATGGGGAAAAATACAAAACACGGGAGAAAAAACCTCCAAATATGGCTGAGCCCGTGGACCCACTCTAAAGCCCACACCCTGAGTGCTGAAAATGCCTAGAAATGTCTCACTCTTTGTGTTAGGGAAAGACACAATACTTGGGACACTTCTAGGCACTTTACATCATAGCAAAAATGCCTAGAAATGTCCCACACGTTTTCATGGGGAAAAATACAAAACACGGGAGAAAAAACCTCCAAATATGGCTGAGCCCAGGGACCCACTCTAAAGCCAACACCCTGAGTGCTGAAAATGCCTAGAAATGTTCCACTCTTTGTGTTAGGGAAAAATACAATACATGGGACATTTGTAGGCGCTTTACATTATAGCAAAAATGCCTAGAAATGTCCCAACCAATCAGAATGAGCCGGACGCTTCTAGGCACTTATCACTGAGGCAAAATGCCTGGAAATGTCCCACACTTTTTTATGTTAGGGTAATACAATACATGGGACACTTGTAGGCACTTTACATTACAGCAAAATGTCTAGAAATGTCCCATACTAGGGCTTACGGAAGTGCAATATTTGGGACTCTCTCTGAGTAATGTCGTGTATTCATTAGACTAAAACATGTTGGTATGTGTGCTTAAAACATAATGACTTGGCTTAGATTGATGATGACTGCCTTTTGGACTCTTAGTCATTCTCAGAGAGTCCTCAAGATGGTTATCTTATTTATTCCCTAACTCTTGGGTATGACCTTTGATATAGGGAATTGTTTCTGACCAGCTGATGAATGGATTCAGATGGACTGTCTTTTGATTAACTTATCTTGGTCCTCAGACACAAAAATGTGCCGTTATAGTCAGAAATCCCATGTGGGATGTGTTTAACCTGAAGTCATGGGTGGATCCAAACTCCCTATATATGTGTGCTTTAGACCACTGCAAATCAGATTTTCACTATTGGCTGTGTGTCTCCGGGTATCTAGATGCCCGTCCCGACCTGTAATTTCTTGTAATAAGCTTTGTTACACTGAAAGTACTGGGTCCTCGGAATCCTTCCTTCATCATCAACAACTTCTACAACATCATTGACCTCTCGGCTGCATCAAATATACGTTAGTAATTAAAAAGGAAACATTCCTATGATCCTCTTTAAAGGAAACACTCCTATGCTTATCTCCAAAGGATCCTTGGTTCCCGTTCTTACCCATGTTGCCTTTGGTTATCTCCAAAGGAATCAAAGGAAACATATGTATATCAGTTTCCTGTGTTTAGATCTCTTTCTTAGTCACATTTCACTGAACCGGGCCTTCACGGAGAGACCAAGCACCAGCACCGGCCGTGCCCTGAGACCCACACTTAAGCCCCCGTCCTGAGTGTTATCACCCATGGGCCTGGGTTAAAGAGCCTCGCGCTCTTGGTTCTCCATTCCAAACTTAATCAGATTTCGCTGACCCGGGCCTCCAAGGAGAGACCAAGCACCAGCACCGGCCGTGCCCTGAGACCCACACTTAAGCCCCCGTCCTGAGTGTTATCACCCATGGGCCTGGGTTAAAGAGCCTCGCGCTCTTGGTTCTCCATTCCAAACTTAATCAGATTTCGCTGACCCGGGCCTCCATGGAGAGACCCAGCACCAGCACCGGCCGTGCCCGGGGACCCACACTTAGGCCCCCGTCCTGAGTGCTGAAAATGCCTAGAAATGTCTCACTCTTTGTGTTAGGGAAAGACACAATACTTGGGACACTTCTAGGCACTTTACATCATAGCAAAAATGCCTAGAAATGTCCCACACGTTTTCATGGGGAAAAATACAAAACACGGAAGAAAAAACCTCCAAATATGGCTGAGCCCGTGGACCCACTCTAAAGCCCACACCCTGAGTGCTGAAAATGCCTAGAAATGTCTCACTCTTTGTGTTAGGGAAAGACACAATACTTGGGACACTTCTAGGCACTTTACATCATAGCAAAAATGCCTAGAAATGTCCCACACGTTTTCATGGGGAAAAATACAAAACACGGGAGAAAAAACCTCCAAATATGGCTGAGCCCAGGGACCCACTCTAAAGCCAACACCCTGAGTGCTGAAAATGCCTAGAAATGTTCCACTCTTTGTGTTAGGGAAAAATACAATACATGGGACATTTGTAGGCGCTTTACATTATAGCAAAAATGCCTAGAAATGTCCCAACCAATCAGAATGAGCCGGACGCTTCTAGGCACTTATCACTGAGGCAAAATGCCTGGAAATGTCCCACACTTTTTTATGTTAGGGTAATACAATACATGGGACACTTGTAGGCACTTTACATTACAGCAAAATGTCTAGAAATGTCCCATACTAGGGCTTACGGAAGTGCAATATTTGGGACTCTCTCTGAGTAATGTCGTGTATTCATTAGACTAAAACATGTTGGTATGTGTGCTTAAAACATAATGACTTGGCTTAGATTGATGATGACTGCCTTTTGGACTCTTAGTCATTCTCAGAGAGTCCTCAAGATGGTTATCTTATTTATTCCCTAACTCTTGGGTATGACCTTTGATATAGGGAATTGTTTCTGACCAGCTGATGAATGGATTCAGATGGACTGTCTTTTGATTAACATATCTTGGTCCTCAGACACAAAAATGTGCCGTTATAGTCAGAAATCCCATGTGGGATGTGTTTAACCTGAAGTCATGGGTGGATCCAAACTCCCTATATATGTGTGCTTTAGACCACTGCAAATCAGATTTTCACTATTGGCTGTGTGTCTCCGGGTATCTAGATGCCCGTCCCGACCTGTAATTTCTTGTAATAAACTTTGTTACACTGAAAGTACTGGGTCCTCGGAATCCTTCCTTCATCATCAACAACTTCTACAACATCATTGACCTCTCGGCTGCATCAAATATACGTTAGTAATTAAAAAGGAAACATTCCTATGATCCTCTTTAAAGGACACACTCCTATGCTTATCTCCAAAGGATCCTTGGTTCCCGTTCTTACCCATGTTGCCTTTGGTTATCTCCAAAGGAATCAAAGGAAACATATGTATATCAGTGTTGTGCAATAGTAGGAGTAGAATTGACGTTGGCTAATTATTAATAATCATGAAATATGATTTATTAAAATAATTATTTCTTAAAAATAATCAAAAATGATAAAGCTGTTAATTAAGAAATGTAACACATTTAATTAGAAATGATACGGTTATCCATTAATAATAGTTAAAATAATTAATGAAAACAATAAAATTATCAATTAAGAATAATCCAAATCTGTAATCATTGCTTATTGTCGCGGGGCACCACCCTGGTTACAGGGACCAACGATACAATCTATGAATAT
Organism: Pleuronectes platessa; assembly: GCF_947347685.1. Lineage (NCBI taxonomy): Eukaryota > Metazoa > Chordata > Actinopteri > Pleuronectiformes > Pleuronectidae > Pleuronectes > Pleuronectes platessa. The sequence goes on along the minus strand of NW_026519148.1, from coordinate 81,244 downwards.
CAGTCTCATAATGATAAATGTCAAATCAATAATCTCAATATTTAATATTAATAATTATTTAATTAACAGTGAAGGCTTCTAAGTTCGAGCACAGGCAATCATAATCCAGCTGCAATCACATACATATGTACAAATAATCACAGACTACAGATACTTTAATTACAAAAGCATTTATTAAAAAGGGGAAATAAAGTTATAATGTTATTCAATGATTCATCATTTTAACAAGCTCCGATATTTCAAAGATAAACACAGCAGCAGCACTTATCACAATTCAGAAAATACATGTAAAACCGGCGGTCTACCTATGTATGTCTGTCTCGGTGTGTGTGTGTGTGTCTGTGTCAAAGTGTCTCTCTGTGTGTGTGTGTCTATGTGTATGCATGTGAAATAAAGTTAGTGTTATTTAATGATTCATCATTTTAACAAACTCCCATATTTCAAAGATAACAACAGCAGCAGCACTTATCACAATTCAGAAAATACATGTAAAACCGGCGGTCTACCTATGTATGTCTGTCTATGTGTATGTGTGTGTGTGTCTATGTGTATGCATGTGAAATAAAGTTAGTGTTATTTAATGATTCATCATTTTAACAAACTCCCATATTTCAAAGATAACAACAGCAGCCGCTTATCACAATTTAGAAAAACACATGTATTCATCTATGTGTATCTGTGTGTGTATCTGTCTGTGTCTATCAATGTGTGTCTGTGTGGGTGTGTCTGTGTGTGTGTGTGTGTGTGTGGGTGTGTGAGAGAGCGAGAGAGAGAGAGAAAAAGAAGGGGGCGTGGCGATGACGCAGTCACTTGGTGACGTCACATCTAAGATGGCGGCCGATCATGATTCGTGGAATCAAGGCCTAAAAACTCTCAAAATGGCGGATTGACTACAAAACAAGATGGCGGAGCCGTTATGAATTTAGAGCCAGAATGGGAGGAGAGGGAGAGAGGAGGCGTGGCAATAATAGATTCAAAATGGTGGTTTAACTTGCGTTATTCAAAATGGAGTCTATGTTAATGACACCATGTGGCCGGAGCTCACACTGGTGGTCGTCACATGAATTGCACCAAGGGATTTTCAGACAAAGAGAATTCTTTGTCTCTGCTTTGGCGTTCGGCCGCATGGCTTCCAGATGTGTCCAGCCTCTCTGAATATAGATTTAACTATGTTACATGAACTGTATTCTAAATACAGATCGGATGTATGTATAGGTCGGTTTAGAAGGAGAGAGAGAGAGAGAGAGAGAGCATACAAGGAGAGAGCAAAGCTCTTAAAAGCACCGTCAGAGACAAGTTACATTTACTTTACCACTCAGCACCCAAGTGGCGTTGTGTGCTGAGGTTTGACCGGTAAAGTCTCTTTAAAGTTGTTCAAACGGTCACAATGAGCTGGAGACGCTGCTCACGGCGCTTAAAAACTGTGGCACAAGGCCGTAACCGGAAACCGGAAGTGGCGAATCGCCGCTAAACATTAGAGACTCGGCGGTCTCATACAAAACAAATACATTCAAGTATTAAAACAATACGCTACGTATTAGATTAACATCTGCCCAGACAATAAAGCCTCTTACTGTACCACCCTCGCGGTGTGCGTGCGCGTCGGGCCAGTGAATCACGTGGTCTCTCAAGCGGCTTCGATGGGATGAACGCCGTCCTTCTTCTTCAGGGATGTGGAGCTCGTGCTCCTCAGCGGAATGAATCTCGCGCTTCTGCAGGGGACGGCTGTGGAAGCCGTTTGTAGATCGTTGGGAAAAGAAAAGTCCGTGGGGAAAATGGAACAGTCTGAGATTGTTCCGCGTGCAATTTCCTGTTTGGTCTTTTCAAGTTAAAAGAGCAAAAGTCCTTTTGAAAATAAAAACGTCGACTGAGATAAAGAAATAAAAGAAATGAAATAAAATAACTCTGGTTGCTAAACTAAAAGTTAAGGTTGCCCCCTTTAGCACCTAAATCAGCTGGGAGGCCCCGAAGGGGGCCTGGTGTTGTCTTCAGAGCAGGGTAAAAATGGCTGCGATGTTTGGGGTCTCAGTGGTTTTGTTCTACCTGAGAGGTCCTCCTCCTTGAGGAGTTGGTCATAGGATGATGCTGGCTTTAAGCCAATTGAGTGTCAGAAATGGATCTGAGTGGGCGGGGCTTGGAAATCAGCGGGGTTCCAAGGCAAACCCCAGGACATTTTTCCACCACCAGGGGGAGATTCTTGAGCCTGCAGGAGGATGTTTTCCCGCCCAAAGTTTAACAACCCTTTGTTCCTCTCGGCTCCAGTGTCTGGTGGCACCCCGCTGGGCTCTGGCCCAACATCAGTTTCCTGTGTTTAGATCTCTTTCTTAGTCACATTTCACTGAACCGGGCCTTCACGGAGAGACCAAGCACCAGCACCGGCCGTGCCCTGAGACCCACACTTAAGCCCCCGTCCTGAGTGTTATCACCCATGGGCCTGGGTTAAAGAGCCTCGCGCTCTTGGTTCTCCATTCCAAACTTAATCAGATTTCGTTGACCCGGGCCTCCAAGGAGAGACCAAGCACCAGCACCGGCCGTGCCCTGAGACCCACACTTAAGCCCCCATCCTGAGTGTTATCACCCATGGGCCTTGGTTAAAGAGCCTCGCGCTCTCGGTTCTCCAATCCAAACTTAGTCAGATTTCGCTTACCCGGGTCTCCAAGGAGAAACCAAGCACCAGCACCGGCCGTGCCCGCAGACCCACACTTAAGCCCCCGTCCTGAGTGTTATCACCCATGGGCCTGGGTTAAAGATCCTCGCGCTCTTGGTTCTCCATTCCACACTTAGTCAGATTTCGCTGACCCGGGCCTCCATGGAGAGACCCAGCACCAGCACCGGCCGTGCCCGGGGACCCACACTTAGGCCCCCGTCCTGAGTGCTGAAAATGCCTAGAAATGTCTCACTCTTTGTGTTAGGGAAAGACACAATACTTGGGACACTTCTAGGCACTTTACATCATAGCAAAAATGCCTAGAAATGTCCCACACGTTTTCATGGGGAAAAATACAAAACACGGGAGAAAAAACCTCCAAATATGGCTGAGCCCAGGGACCCACTCTAAAGCCAACACCCTGAGTGCTGAAAATGCCTAGAAATGTCCCACTCTTTGTGTTAGGGAAAAATACAATACATGGGACATTTGTAGGCGCTTTACATTATAGCAAAAATGCCTAGAAATGTCCCAACCAATCAGAATGAGCCGGACGCTTCTAGGCACTTATCACTGAGGCAAAATGCCTGGAAATGTCCCACACTTTTTTATGTTAGGGTAATACAATACATGGGACACTTGTAGGCACTTTACATTACAGCAAAATGTCTAGAAATGTCCCATACTAGGGCTTACGGAAGTGCAATATTTGGGACTCTCTCTGAGTAATGTCGTGTATTCATTAGACTAAAACATGTTGGTATGTGTGCTTAAAACATAATGACTTGGCTTAGATTGATGATGACTGCCTTTTGGACTCTTAGTCATTCTCAGAGAGTCCTCAAGATGGTTATCTTATTTATTCCCTAACTCTTGGGTATGACCTTTGATATAGGGAATTGTTTCTGACCAGCTGATGAATGGATTCAGATGGACTGTCTTTTGATTAACTTATCTTGGTCCTCAGACACAAAAATGTGCCGTTATAGTCAGAAATCCCATGTGGGATGTGTTTAACCTGAAGTCATGGGTGGATCCAAACTCCCTATATATGTGTGCTTTAGACCACTGCAAATCAGATTTTCACTATTGGCTGTGTGTCTCCGGGTATCTAGATGCCCGTCCCGACCTGTAATTTCTTGTAATAAACTTTGTTACACTGAAAGTACTGGGTCCTCGGAATCCTTCCTTCATCATCAACAACTTCTACAACATCATTGACCTCTCGGCTGCATCAAATATACGTTAGTAATTAAAAAGGAAACATTCCTATGATCCTCTTTAAAGGACACACTCCTATGCTTATCTCCAAAGGATCCTTGGTTCCCGTTCTTACCCATGTTGCCTTTGGTTATCTCCAAAGGAATCAAAGGAAACATATGTATATCAGTGTTGTGCAATAGTAGGAGTAGAATTGACGTTGGCTAATTATTAATAATCATGAAATATGATTTATTAAAATAATTATTTCTTAAAAATAATCAAAAATGATAAAGCTGTTAATTAAGAAATGTAACACATTTAATTAGAAATGATTCGGTTATCCATTAATAATAGTTAAAATAATTAATGAAAACAATAAAATTATCAATTAAGAATAATACAAATCTGTAATCATTGCTTATTGTCGCGGGGCACCACCCTGGTTACAGGGACCAACGATACAATCTATAAATATCAGTCTCATAATGATAAATGTCAAATCAATAATCTCAATATTTAATATTAATAATTATTTAATTAACAGTGAAGGCTTCTAAGTTCGAGCACAGGCAATCATAATCCAGCTGCAATCACATACATATGTACAAATAATCACAGACTACAGATACTTTAATTACAAAAGCATTTATTAAAAAGGGGAAATAAAGTTATAATGTTATTCAATGATTCATCATTTTAACAAGCTCCGATATTTCAAAGATAAACACAGCAGCAGCACTTATCACAATTCAGAAAATACATGTAAAACCGGCGGTCTACCTATGTATGTCTGTCTCGGTGTGTGTGTGTGTGTCTGTGTCAAAGTGTCTCTCTGTGTGTGTGTGTCTATGTGTATGCATGTGAAATAAAGTTAGTGTTATTTAATGATTCATCATTTTAACAAACTCCCATATTTCAAAGATAACAACAGCAGCAGCACTTATCACAATTCAGAAAATACATGTAAAACCGGCGGTCTACCTATGTATGTCTGTCTATGTGTATGTGTGTGTGTGTCTATGTGTATGCATGTGAAATAAAGTTAGTGTTATTTAATGATTCATCATTTTAACAAACTCCCATATTTCAAATATAACAACAGCAGCCGCTTATCACAATTTAGAAAAACACATGTATTCATCTATGTGTATCTGTGTGTGTATCTGTCTGTGTCTATCAATGTGTGTCTGTGTGGGTGTGTCTGTGTGTGTGTGTGTGTGTGGGTGTGTGAGAGAGCGAGAGAGAGAGAAAAAGAAGGGGGCGTGGCGATGACGCAGTCACTTGGTGACGTCACATCTAAGATGGCGGCCGATCATGATTCGTAGAATCAAGGCCTAAAAACTCTCAAAATGGCGGATTGACTACAAAACAAGATGGCGGAGCCGTTATGAATTTAGAGCCAGAATGGGAGGAGAGGGAGAGAGGAGGCGTGGCAATAATAGATTCAAAATGGTGGTTTAACTTGCGTTATTCAAAATGGAGTCTATGTTAATGACACCATGTGGCCGGAGCTCACACTGGTGGTCGTCACATGAATTGCACCAAGGGATTTTCAGACAAAGAGAATTCTTTGTCTCTGCTTTGGCGTTCGGCCGCATGGCTTCCAGATGTGTCCAGCCTCTCTGAATATAGATTTAACTATGTTACATGAACTGTATTCTAAATACAGATCGGATGTATGTATAGGTCGGTTTAGAAGGAGAGAGAGAGAGAGAGAGAGAGCATACAAGGAGAGAGCAAAGCTCTTAAAAGCACCGTCAGAGACAAGTTACATTTACTTTACCACTCAGCACCCAAGTGGCGTTGTGTGCTGAGGTTTGACCGGTAAAGTCTCTTTAAAGTTGTTCAAACGGTCACAATGAGCTGGAGACGCTGCTCACGGCGCTTAAAAACTGTGGCACAAGGCCGTAACCGGAAACCGGAAGTGGCGAATCGCCGGTAAACATTAGAGACTCGGCGGTCTCATACAAAACAAATACATTCAAGTATTAAAACAATACGCTACGTATTAGATTAACATCTGCCCAGACAATAAAGCCTCTTACTGTACCACCCTCGCGGTGTGCGTGCGCGTCGGGCCAGTGAATCACGTGGTCTCTCAAGCGGCTTCGATGGGATGAACGCCGTCCTTCTTCTTCAGGGATGTGGAGCTCGTGCTCCTCAGCGGAATGAATCTCGCGCTTCTGCAGGGGACGGCTGTGGAAGCCGTTTGTAGATCGTTGGGAAAAGAAAAGTCCGTGGGGAAAATGGAACAGTCTGAGATTGTTCCGCGTGCAATTTCCTGTTTGGTCTTTTCAAGTTAAAAGAGCAAAAGTCCTTTTGAAAATAAAAACGTCGACTGAGATAAAGAAATAAAAGAAATGAAATAAAATAACTCTGGTTGCTAAACTAAAAGTTAAGGTTGCCCCCTTTAGCACCTAAATCAGCTGGGAGGCCCCGAAGGGGGCCTGGTGTTGTCTTCAGAGCAGGGTAAAAATGGCTGCGATGTTTGGGGTCTCAGTGGTTTTGTTCTACCTGAGAGGTCCTCCTCCTTGAGGAGTTGGTCATAGGATAATGCTGGCTTTAAGCCAATTGAGAGTCAGAAATGGATCTGAGTGGGCGGGGCTTGGAAATCAGCGGAGTTCCAAGGCAAACCCCAGGACATTTTTCCACCACCAGGGGGAGATTCTTGAGCCTGCAGGAGGATGTTTTCCCGCCCAAAGTTTAACAACCCTTTGTTCCTCTCGGCTCCAGTGTCTGGTGGCACCCCGCTGGGCTCTGGCCCAACATCAGTTTCCTGTGTTTAGATCTCTTTCTTAGTCACATTTCACTGAACCGGGCCTTCACGGAGAGACCAAGCACCAGCACCGGCCGTGCCCTGAGACCCACACTTAAGCCCCCGTCCTGAGTGTTATCACCCATGGGCCTGGGTTAAAGAGCCTCGCGCTCTTGGTTCTCCATTCCAAACTTAATCAGATTTCGCTGACCCGGGCCTCCAAGGAGAGACCAAGCACCAGCACCGGCCGTGCCCTGAGACCCACACTTAAGCCCCCATCCTGAGTGTTATCACCCATGGGCCTGGGTTAAAGAGCCTCGCGCTCTTGGTTCTCCATTCCAAACTTAGTCAGATTTCGTTGACCCGGGCCTCCAAGGAGAGACCAAGCACCAGCACCGGCCGTGCCCTGAGACCCACACTTAAGCCCCCATCCTGAGTGTTATCACCCATGGGCCTTGGTTAAAGAGCCTCGCGCTCTCGGTTCTCCAATCCAAACTTAGTCAGATTTCGCTTACCCGGGCCTCCAAGGAGAAACCAAGCACCAGCACCGGCCGTGCCCGCAGACCCACACTTAAGCCCCCGTCCTGAGTGTTATCACCCATGGGCCTGGGTTAAAGATCCTCGCGCTCTTGGTTCTCCATTCCACACTTAGTCAGATTTCGCTGACCCGGGCCTCCATGGAGAGACCCAGCACCAGCACCGGCCGTGCCCGGGGACCCACACTTAGGCCCCCGTCCTGAGTGCTGAAAATGCCTAGAAATGTCTCACTCTTTGTGTTAGGGAAAGACACAATACTTGGGACACTTCTAGGCACTTTACATCATAGCAAAAATGCCTAGAAATGTCCCACACGTTTTCATGGGGAAAAATACAAAACACGGGAGAAAAAACCTCCAAATATGGCTGAGCCCAGGGACCCACTCTAAAGCCAACACCCTGAGTGCTGAAAATGCCTAGAAATGTTCCACTCTTTGTGTTAGGGAAAAATACAATACATGGGACATTTGTAGGCGCTTTACATTATAGCAAAAATGCCTAGAAATGTCCCAACCAATCAGAATGAGCCGGACGCTTCTAGGCACTTATCACTGAGGCAAAATGCCTGGAAATGTCCCACACTTTTTTATGTTAGGGTAATACAATACATGGGACACTTGTAGGCACTTTACATTACAGCAAAATGTCTAGAAATGTCCCATACTAGGGCTTACGGAAGTGCAATATTTGGGACTCTCTCTGAGTAATGTCGTGTATTCATTAGACTAAAACATGTTGGTATGTGTGCTTAAAACATAATGACTTGGCTTAGATTGATGATGACTGCCTTTTGGACTCTTAGTCATTCTCAGAGAGTCCTCAAGATGGTTATCTTATTTATTCCCTAACTCTTGGGTATGACCTTTGATATAGGGAATTGTTTCTGACCAGCTGATGAATGGATTCAGATGGACTGTCTTTTGATTAACTTATCTTGGTCCTCAGACACAAAAATGTGCCGTTATAGTCAGAAATCCCATGTGGGATGTGTTTAACCTGAAGTCATGGGTGGATCCAAACTCCCTATATATGTGTGCTTTAGACCACTGCAAATCAGATTTTCACTATTGGCTGTGTGTCTCCGGGTATCTAGATGCCCGTCCCGACCTGTAATTTCTTGTAATAAACTTTGTTACACTGAAAGTACTGGGTCCTCGGAATCCTTCCTTCATCATCAACAACTTCTACAACATCATTGACCTCTCGGCTGCATCAAATATACGTTAGTAATTAAAAAGGAAACATTCCTATGACCCTCTTTAAAGGAAACACTCCTATGCTTATCTCCAAAGGATCCTTGGTTCCCGTTCTTACCCATGTTGCCTTTGGTTATCTCCAAAGGAATCAAAGGAAACATATGTATATCAGTTTCCTGTGTTTAGATCTCTTTCTTAGTCACATTTCACTGAACCGGGCCTTCACGGAGAGACCAAGCACCAGCACCGGCCGTGCCCTGAGACCCACACTTAAGCCCCCGTCCTGAGTGTTATCACCCATGGGCCTGGGTTAAAGAGCCTCGCGCTCTTGGTTCTCCATTCCAAACTTAATCAGATTTCGCTGACCCGGGCCTCCAAGGAGAGACCAAGCACCAGCACCGGCCGTGCCCTGAGACCCACACTTAAGCCCCCGTCCTGAGTGTTATCACCCATGGGCCTGGGTTAAAGAGCCTCGCGCTCTTGGTTCTCCATTCCAAACTTAGTCAGATTTCGTTGACCCGGGCCTCCAAGGAGAGACCAAGCACCAGCACCGGCCGTGCCCTGAGACCCACACTTAAGCCCCCATCCTGAGTGTTATCACCCATGGGCCTTGGTTAAAGAGCCTCGCGCTCTCGGTTCTCCAATCCAAACTTAGTCAGATTTCGCTTACCCGGGCCTCCAAGGAGAAACCAAGCACCAGCACCGGCCGTGCCCGCAGACCGACACTTAAGCCCCCGTCCTGAGTGTTATCACCCATGGGCCTGGGTTAAAGATCCTCACGCTCTTGGTTCTCCATTTCACACTTAGTCAGATTTCGCTGACCCGGGCCTCCATGGAGAGACCCAGCACCAGCACCGGCCGTGCCCGGGGACCCACACTTAGGCCCCCGTCCTGAGTGCTGAAAATGCCTAGAAATGTCTCACTCTTTGTGTTAGGGAAAGACACAATACTTGGGACACTTCTAGGCACTTTACATCATAGCAAAAATGCCTAGAAATGTCCCACACGTTTTCATGGGGAAAAATACAAAACACGGGAGAAAAAACCTCCAAATATGGCTGAGCCCGTGGACCCACTCTAAAGCCCACACCCTGAGTGCTGAAAATGCCTAGAAATGTCTCACTCTTTGTGTTAGGGAAAGACACAATACTTGGGACACTTCTAGGCACTTAACATCATAGCAAAAATGCCTAGAAATGTCCCACACGTTTTCATGGGGAAAAATACAAAACACGGGAGAAAAAACCTCCAAATATGGCTGAGCCCAGGGACCCACTCTAAAGCCAACACCCTGAGTGCTGAAAATGCCTAGAAATGTTCCACTCTTTGTGTTAGGGAAAAATACAATACATGGGACATTTGTAGGCGCTTTACATTATAGCAAAAATGCCTAGAAATGTCCCAACCAATCAGAATGAGCCGGACACTTCTAGGCACTTATCACTGAGGCAAAATGCCTGGAAATGTCCCACACTTTTTTATGTTAGGGTAATACAATACATGGGACACTTGTAGGCACTTTACATTACAGCAAAATGTCTAGAAATGTCCCATACTAGGGCTTACGGAAGTGCAATATTTGGGACTCTCTCTGAGTAATGTCGTGTATTCATTAGACTAAAACATGTTGGTATGTGTGCTTAAAACATAATGACTTGGCTTAGATTGATGATGACTGCCTTTTGGACTCTTAGTCATTCTCAGAGAGTCCTCAAGATGGTTATCTTATTTATTCCCTAACTCTTGGGTATGACCTTTGATATAGGGAATTGTTTCTGACCAGCTGATGAATGGATTCAGATGGACTGTCTTTTGATTAACTTATCTTGGTCCTCAGACACAAAAATGTGCCGTTATAGTCAGAAATCCCATGTGGGATGTGTTTAACCTGAAGTCATGGGTGGATCCAAACTCCCTATATATGTGTGCTTTAGACCACTGCAAATCAGATTTTCACTATTGGCTGTGTGTCTCCGGGTATCTAGATGCCCGTCCCGACCTGTAATTTCTTGTAATAAACTTTGTTACACTGAAAGTACTGGGTCCTCGGAATCCTTCCTTCATCATCAACAACTTCTACAACATCATTGACCTCTCGGCTGCATCAAATATACGTTAGTAATTAAAAAGGAAACATTCCTATGATCCTCTTTAAAGGAAACACTCCTATGCTTATCTCCAAAGGATCCTTGGTTCCCGTTCTTACCCATGTTGCCTTTGGTTATCTCCAAAGGAATCAAAGGAAACATATGTATATCAGTTTCCTGTGTTTAGATCTCTTTCTTAGTCACATTTCACTGAACCGGGCCTTCACGGAGAGACCAAGCACCAGCACCGGCCGTGCCCTGAGACCCACACTTAAGCCCCCGTCCTGAGTGTTATCACCCATGGGCCTGGGTTAAAGAGCCTCGCGCTCTTGGTTCTCCATTCCAAACTTAATCAGATTTCGCTGACCCGGGCCTCCAAGGAGAGACCAAGCACCAGCACCGGCCGTGCCCTGAGACCCACACTTAAGCCCCCGTCCTGAGTGTTATCACCCATGGGCCTGGGTTAAAGAGCCTCGCGCTCTTGGTTCTCCATTCCAAACTTAATCAGATTTCGCTGACCCGGGCCTCCAAGGAGAGACCAAGCACCAGCACCGGCCGTGGCCTGAGACCCACACTTAAGCCCCCGTCCTGATTGTTATCACCCATGGGCCTGGGTTAAAGAGCCTCGCGCTCTTGGTTCTCCATTCCAAACTTAGTCAGATTTCGTTGACCCGGGCCTCCAAGGAGAGACCAAGCACCAGCACCGGCCGTGCCCTGAGACCCACACTTAAGCCCCCATCCTGAGTGTTATCACCCATGGGCCTTGGTTAAAGAGCCTCGCGCTCTCGGTTCTCCAATCCAAACTTAGTCAGATTTCGCTTACCCGGGCCTCCAAGGAGAAACCAAGCACCAGCACCGGCCGTGCCCGCAGACCCACACTTAAGCCCCCGTCCTGAGTGTTATCACCCATGGGCCTGGGTTAAAGATCCTCGCGCTCTTGGTTCTCCATTCCACACTTAGTCAGATTTCGCTGACCCGGGCCTCCATGGAGAGACCCAGCACCAGCACCGGCCGTGCCCGGGGACCCACACTTAGGCCCCCGTCCTGAGTGCTGAAAATGCCTAGAAATGTCTCACTCTTTGTGTTAGGGAAAGACACAATACTTGGGACACTTCTAGGCACTTTACATCATAGCAAAAATGCCTAGAAATGTCCCACACGTTTTCATGGGGAAAAATACAAAACACGGGAGAAAAAACCTCCAAATATGGCTGAGCCCGTGGACCCACTCTAAAGCCCACACCCTGAGTGCTGAAAATGCCTAGAAATGTCTCACTCTTTGTGTTAGGGAAAGACACAATACTTGGGACACTTCTAGGCACTTTACATCATAGCAAAAATGCCTAGAAATGTCCCACACGTTTTCATGGGGAAAAATACAAAACACGGGAGAAAAAACCTCCAAATATGGCTGAGCCCAGGGACCCACTCTAAAGCCAACACCCTGAGTGCTGAAAATGCCTAGAAATGTTCCACTCTTTGTGTTAGGGAAAAATACAATACATGGGACATTTGTAGGCGCTTTACATTATAGCAAAAATGCCTAGAAATGTCCCAACCAATCAGAATGAGCCGGACGCTTCTAGGCACTTATCACTGAGGCAAAATGCCTGGAAATGTCCCACACTTTTTTATGTTAGGGTAATACAATACATGGGACACTTGTAGGCACTTTACATTACAGCAAAATGTCTAGAAATGTCCCATACTAGGGCTTACGGAAGTGCAATATTTGGGACTCTCTCTGAGTAATGTCGTGTATTCATTAGACTAAAACATGTTGGTATGTGTGCTTAAAACATAATGACTTGGCTTAGATTGATGATGACTGCCTTTTGGACTCTTAGTCATTCTCAGAGAGTCCTCAAGATGGTTATCTTATTTATTCCCTAACTCTTGGGTATGACCTTTGATATAGGGAATTGTTTCTGACCAGCTGATGAATGGATTCAGATGGACTGTCTTTTGATTAACTTATCTTGGTCCTCAGACACAAAAATGTGCCGTTATAGTCAGAAATCCCATGTGGGATGTGTTTAACCTGAAGTCATGGGTGGATCCAAACTCCCTATATATGTGTGCTTTAGACCACTGCAAATCAGATTTTCACTATTGGCTGTGTGTCTCCGGGTATCTAGATGCCCGTCCCGACCTGTAATTTCTTGTAATAAGCTTTGTTACACTGAAAGTACTGGGTCCTCGGAATCCTTCCTTCATCATCAACAACTTCTACAACATCATTGACCTCTCGGCTGCATCAAATATACGTTAGTAATTAAAAAGGAAACATTCCTATGATCCTCTTTAAAGGAAACACTCCTATGCTTATCTCCAAAGGATCCTTGGTTCCCGTTCTTACCCATGTTGCCTTTGGTTATCTCCAAAGGAATCAAAGGAAACATATGTATATCAGTTTCCTGTGTTTAGATCTCTTTCTTAGTCACATTTCACTGAACCGGGCCTTCACGGAGAGACCAAGCACCAGCACCGGCCGTGCCCTGAGACCCACACTTAAGCCCCCGTCCTGAGTGTTATCACCCATGGGCCTGGGTTAAAGAGCCTCGCGCTCTTGGTTCTCCATTCCAAACTTAATCAGATTTCGCTGACCCGGGCCTCCAAGGAGAGACCAAGCACCAGCACCGGCCGTGCCCTGAGACCCACACTTAAGCCCCCGTCCTGAGTGTTATCACCCATGGGCCTGGGTTAAAGAGCCTCGCGCTCTTGGTTCTCCATTCCAAACTTAATCAGATTTCGCTGACCCGGGCCTCCATGGAGAGACCCAGCACCAGCACCGGCCGTGCCCGGGGACCCACACTTAGGCCCCCGTCCTGAGTGCTGAAAATGCCTAGAAATGTCTCACTCTTTGTGTTAGGGAAAGACACAATACTTGGGACACTTCTAGGCACTTTACATCATAGCAAAAATGCCTAGAAATGTCCCACACGTTTTCATGGGGAAAAATACAAAACACGGAAGAAAAAACCTCCAAATATGGCTGAGCCCGTGGACCCACTCTAAAGCCCACACCCTGAGTGCTGAAAATGCCTAGAAATGTCTCACTCTTTGTGTTAGGGAAAGACACAATACTTGGGACACTTCTAGGCACTTTACATCATAGCAAAAATGCCTAGAAATGTCCCACACGTTTTCATGGGGAAAAATACAAAACACGGGAGAAAAAACCTCCAAATATGGCTGAGCCCAGGGACCCACTCTAAAGCCAACACCCTGAGTGCTGAAAATGCCTAGAAATGTTCCACTCTTTGTGTTAGGGAAAAATACAATACATGGGACATTTGTAGGCGCTTTACATTATAGCAAAAATGCCTAGAAATGTCCCAACCAATCAGAATGAGCCGGACGCTTCTAGGCACTTATCACTGAGGCAAAATGCCTGGAAATGTCCCACACTTTTTTATGTTAGGGTAATACAATACATGGGACACTTGTAGGCACTTTACATTACAGCAAAATGTCTAGAAATGTCCCATACTAGGGCTTACGGAAGTGCAATATTTGGGACTCTCTCTGAGTAATGTCGTGTATTCATTAGACTAAAACATGTTGGTATGTGTGCTTAAAACATAATGACTTGGCTTAGATTGATGATGACTGCCTTTTGGACTCTTAGTCATTCTCAGAGAGTCCTCAAGATGGTTATCTTATTTATTCCCTAACTCTTGGGTATGACCTTTGATATAGGGAATTGTTTCTGACCAGCTGATGAATGGATTCAGATGGACTGTCTTTTGATTAACTTATCTTGGTCCTCAGACACAAAAATGTGCCGTTATAGTCAGAAATCCCATGTGGGATGTGTTTAACCTGAAGTCATGGGTGGATCCAAACTCCCTATATATGTGTGCTTTAGACCACTGCAAATCAGATTTTCACTATTGGCTGTGTGTCTCCGGGTATCTAGATGCCCGTCCCGACCTGTAATTTCTTGTAATAAGCTTTGTTACACTGAAAGTACTGGGTCCTCGGAATCCTTCCTTCATCATCAACAACTTCTACAACATCATTGACCTCTCGGCTGCATCAAATATACGTTAGTAATTAAAAAGGAAACATTCCTATGATCCTCTTTAAAGGAAACACTCCTATGCTTATCTCCAAAGGATCCTTGGTTCCCGTTCTTACCCATGTTGCCTTTGGTTATCTCCAAAGGAATCAAAGGAAACATATGTATATCAGTTTCCTGTGTTTAGATCTCTTTCTTAGTCACATTTCACTGAACCGGGCCTTCACGGAGAGACCAAGCACCAGCACCGGCCGTGCCCTGAGACCCACACTTAAGCCCCCATCCTGAGTGTTATCACCCATGGGCCTTGGTTAAAGAGCCTCGCGCTCTCGGTTCTCCAATCCAAACTTAGTCAGATTTCGCTTACCCGGGCCTCCAAGGAGAAACCAAGCACCAGCACCGGCCGTGCCCGCAGACCCACACTTAAGCCCCCGTCCTGAGTGTTATCACCCATGGGCCTGGGTTAAAGATCCTCGCGCTCTTGGTTCTCCATTCCACACTTAGTCAGATTTCGCTGACCCGGGCCTCCATGGAGAGACCCAGCACCAGCACCGGCCGTGCCCGGGGGCCCACACTTAGGCCCCCGTCCTGAGTGCTGAAAATGCCTAGAAATGTCTCACTCTTTGTGTTAGGGAAAGACACAATACTTGGGACACTTCTAGGCACTTTACATCATAGCAAAAATGCCTAGAAATGTCCCACACGTTTTCATGGGGAAAAATACAAAACACGGGAGAAAAAACCTCCAAATATGGCTGAGCCCGTGGACCCACTCTAAAGCCCACACCCTGAGTGCTGAAAATGCCTAGAAATGTCTCACTCTTTGTGTTAGGGAAAGACACAATACTTGGGACACTTCTAGGCACTTTACATCATAGCAAAAATGCCTAGAAATGTCCCACACGTTTTCATGGGGAAAAATACAAAACACGGGAGAAAAAACCTCCAAATATGGCTGAGCCCAGGGACCCACTCTAAAGCCAACACCCTGAGTGCTGAAAATGCCTAGAAATGTTCCACTCTTTGTGTTAGGGAAAAATACAATACATGGGACATTTGTAGGCGCTTTACATTATAGCAAAAATGCCTAGAAATGTCCCAACCAATCAGAATGAGCCGGACACTTCTAGGCACTTATCACTGAGGCAAAATGCCTGGAAATGTCCCACACTTTTTTATGTTAGGGTAATACAATACATGGGACACTTGTAGGCACTTTACATTACAGCAAAATGTCTAGAAATGTCCCATACTAGGGCTTACGGAAGTGCAATATTTGGGACTCTCTCTGAGTAATGTCGTGTATTCATTAGACTAAAACATGTTGGTATGTGTGCTTAAAACATAATGACTTGGCTTAGATTGATGATGACTGCCTTTTGGACTCTTAGTCATTCTCAGAGAGTCCTCAAGATGGTTATCTTATTTATTCCCTAACTCTTGGGTATGACCTTTGATATAGGGAATTGTTTCTGACCAGCTGATGAATGGATTCAGATGGACTGTCTTTTGATTAACTTATCTTGGTCCTCAGACACAAAAATGTGCCGTTATAGTCAGAAATCCCATGTGGGATGTGTTTAACCTGAAGTCATGGGTGGATCCAAACTCCCTATATATGTGTGCTTTAGACCACTGCAAATCAGATTTTCACTATTGGCTGTGTGTCTCCGGGTATCTAGATGCCCGTCCCGACCTGTAATTTCTTGTAATAAACTTTGTTACACTGAAAGTACTGGGTCCTCGGAATCCTTCCTTCATCATCAACAACTTCTACAACATCATTGACCTCTCGGCTGCATCAAATATACGTTAGTAATTAAAAAGGAAACATTCCTATGATCCTCTTTAAAGGAAACACTCCTATGCTTATCTCCAAAGGATCCTTGGTTCCCGTTCTTACCCATGTTGCCTTTGGTTATCTCCAAAGGAATCAAAGGAAACATATGTATATCAGTTTCCTGTGTTTAGATCTCTTTCTTAGTCACATTTCACTGAACCGGGCCTTCACGGAGAGACCAAGCACCAGCACCGGCCGTGCCCTGAGACCCACACTTAAGCCCCCGTCCTGAGTGTTATCACCCATGGGCCTGGGTTAAAGAGCTTCGCGCTCTTGGTTCTCCATTCCAAACTTAATCAGATTTCGCTGACCCGGGCCTCCAAGGAGAGACCAAGCACCAGCACCGGCCGTGCCCTGAGACCCACACTTAAGCCCCCGTCCTGAGTGTTATCACCCATGGGCCTGGGTTAAAGAGCCTCGCGCTCTTGGTTCTCCATTCCAAACTTAATCAGATTTCGCTGACCCGGGCCTCCAAGGAGAGACCAAGCACCAGCACCGGCCGTGGCCTGAGACCCACACTTAAGCCCCCGTCCTGATTGTTATCACCCATGGGCCTGGGTTAAAGAGCCTCGCGCTCTTGGTTCTCCATTCCAAACTTAGTCAGATTTCGTTGACCCGGGCCTCCAAGGAGAGACCAAGCACCAGCACCGGCCGTGCCCTGAGACCCACACTTAAGCCCCCATCCTGAGTGTTATCACCCATGGGCCTTGGTTAAAGAGCCTCGCGCTCTCGGTTCTCCAATCCAAACTTAGTCAGATTTCGCTTACCCGGGCCTCCAAGGAGAAACCAAGCACCAGCACCGGCCGTGCCCGCAGACCCACACTTAAGCCCCCGTCCTGAGTGTTATCACCCATGGGCCTGGGTTAAAGATCCTCGCGCTCTTGGTTCTCCATTCCACACTTAGTCAGATTTCGCTGACCCGGGCCTCCATGGAGAGACCCAGCACCAGCACCGGCCGTGCCCGGGGACCCACACTTAGGCCCCCGTCCTGAGTGCTGAAAATGCCTAGAAATGTCTCACTCTTTGTGTTAGGGAAAGACACAATACTTGGGACACTTCTAGGCACTTTACATCATAGCAAAAATGCCTAGAAATGTCCCACACGTTTTCATGGGGAAAAATACAAAACACGGGAGAAAAAACCTCCAAATATGGCTGAGCCCGTGGACCCACTCTAAAGCCCACACCCTGAGTGCTGAAAATGCCTAGAAATGTCTCACTCTTTGTGTTAGGGAAAGACACAATACTTGGGACACTTCTAGGCACTTTACATCATAGCAAAAATGCCTAGAAATGTCCCACACGTTTTCATGGGGAAAAATACAAAACACCGGAGAAAAAACCTCCAAATATGGCTGAGCCCAGGGACCCACTCTAAAGCCAACACCCTGAGTGCTGAAAATGCCTAGAAATGTTCCACTCTTTGTGTTAGGGAAAAATACAATACATGGGACATTTGTAGGCGCTTTACATTATAGCAAAAATGCCTAGAAATGTCCCAACCAATCAGAATGAGCCGGACGCTTCTAGGCACTTATCACTGAGGCAAAATGCCTGGAAATGTCCCACACTTTTTTATGTTAGGGTAATACAATACATGGGACACTTGTAGGCACTTTACATTACAGCAAAATGTCTAGAAATGTCCCATACTAGGGCTTACGGAAGTGCAATATTTGGGACTCTCTCTGAGTAATGTCGTGTATTCATTAGACTAAAACATGTTGGTATGTGTGCTTAAAACATAATGACTTGGCTTAGATTGATGATGACTGCCTTTTGGACTCTTAGTCATTCTCAGAGAGTCCTCAAGATGGTTATCTTATTTATTCCCTAACTCTTGGGTATGACCTTTGATATAGGGAATTGTTTCTGACCAGCTGATGAATGGATTCAGATGGACTGTCTTTTGATTAACTTATCTTGGTCCTCAGACACAAAAATGTGCCGTTATAGTCAGAAATCCCATGTGGGATGTGTTTAACCTGAAGTCATGGGTGGATCCAAACTCCCTATATATGTGTGCTTTAGACCACTGCAAATCAGATTTTCACTATTGGCTGTGTGTCTCCGGGTATCTAGATGCCCGTCCCGACCTGTAATTTCTTGTAATAAGCTTTGTTACACTGAAAGTACTGGGTCCTCGGAATCCTTCCTTCATCATCAACAACTTCTACAACATCATTGACCTCTCGGCTGCATCAAATATACGTTAGTAATTAAAAAGGAAACATTCCTATGATCCTCTTTAAAGGAAACACTCCTATGCTTATCTCCAAAGGATCCTTGGTTCCCGTTCTTACCCATGTTGCCTTTGGTTATCTCCAAAGGAATCAAAGGAAACATATGTATATCAGTTTCCTGTGTTTAGATCTCTTTCTTAGTCACATTTCACTGAACCGGGCCTTCACGGAGAGACCAAGCACCAGCACCGGCCGTGCCCTGAGACCCACACTTAAGCCCCCATCCTGAGTGTTATCACCCATGGGCCTTGGTTAAAGAGCCTCGCGCTCTCGGTTCTCCAATCCAAACTTAGTCAGATTTCGCTTACCCGGGCCTCCAAGGAGAAACCAAGCACCAGCACCGGCCGTGCCCGCAGACCCACACTTAAGCCCCCGTCCTGAGTGTTATCACCCATGGGCCTGGGTTAAAGATCCTCGCGCTCTTGGTTCTCCATTCCACACTTAGTCAGATTTCGCTGACCCGGGCCTCCATGGAGAGACCCAGCACCAGCACCGGCCGTGCCCGGGGGCCCACACTTAGGCCCCCGTCCTGAGTGCTGAAAATGCCTAGAAATGTCTCACTCTTTGTGTTAGGGAAAGACACAATACTTGGGACACTTCTAGGCACTTTACATCATAGCAAAAATGCCTAGAAATGTCCCACACGTTTTCATGGGGAAAAATACAAAACACGGGAGAAAAAACCTCCAAATATGGCTGAGCCCGTGGACCCACTCTAAAGCCCACACCCTGAGTGCTGAAAATGCCTAGAAATGTCTCACTCTTTGTGTTAGGGAAAGACACAATACTTGGGACACTTCTAGGCACTTTACATCATAGCAAAAATGCCTAGAAATGTCCCACACGTTTTCATGGGGAAAAATACAAAACACGGGAGAAAAAACCTCCAAATATGGCTGAGCCCAGGGACCCACTCTAAAGCCAACACCCTGAGTGCTGAAAATGCCTAGAAATGTTCCACTCTTTGTGTTAGGGAAAAATACAATACATGGGACATTTGTAGGCGCTTTACATTATAGCAAAAATGCCTAGAAATGTCCCAACCAATCAGAATGAGCCGGACACTTCTAGGCACTTATCACTGAGGCAAAATGCCTGGAAATGTCCCACACTTTTTTATGTTAGGGTAATACAATACATGGGACACTTGTAGGCACTTTACATTACAGCAAAATGTCTAGAAATGTCCCATACTAGGGCTTACGGAAGTGCAATATTTGGGACTCTCTCTGAGTAATGTCGTGTATTCATTAGACTAAAACATGTTGGTATGTGTGCTTAAAACATAATGACTTGGCTTAGATTGATGATGACTGCCTTTTGGACTCTTAGTCATTCTCAGAGAGTCCTCAAGATGGTTATCTTATTTATTCCCTAACTCTTGGGTATGACCTTTGATATAGGGAATTGTTTCTGACCAGCTGATGAATGGATTCAGATGGACTGTCTTTTGATTAACTTATCTTGGTCCTCAGACACAAAAATGTGCCGTTATAGTCAGAAATCCCATGTGGGATGTGTTTAACCTGAAGTCATGGGTGGATCCAAACTCCCTATATATGTGTGCTTTAGACCACTGCAAATCAGATTTTCACTATTGGCTGTGTGTCTCCGGGTATCTAGATGCCCGTCCCGACCTGTAATTTCTTGTAATAAACTTTGTTACACTGAAAGTACTGGGTCCTCGGAATCCTTCCTTCATCATCAACAACTTCTACAACATCATTGACCTCTCGGCTGCATCAAATATACGTTAGTAATTAAAAAGGAAACATTCCTATGATCCTCTTTAAAGGAAACACTCCTATGCTTATCTCCAAAGGATCCTTGGTTCCCGTTCTTACCCATGTTGCCTTTGGTTATCTCCAAAGGAATCAAAGGAAACATATGTATATCAGTTTCCTGTGTTTAGATCTCTTTCTTAGTCACATTTCACTGAACCGGGCCTTCACGGAGAGACCAAGCACCAGCACCGGCCGTGCCCTGAGACCCACACTTAAGCCCCCGTCCTGAGTGTTATCACCCATGGGCCTGGGTTAAAGAGCCTCGCGCTCTTGGTTCTCCATTCCAAACTTAATCAGATTTCGCTGACCCGGGCCTCCATGGAGAGACCCAGCACCAGCACCGGCCGTGCCCGGGGACCCACACTTAGGCCCCCGTCCTGAGTGCTGAAAATGCCTAGAAATGTCTCACTCTTTGTGTTAGGGAAAGACACAATACTTGGGACACTTCTAGGCACTTTACATCATAGCAAAAATGCCTAGAAATGTCCCACACGTTTTCATGGGGAAAAATACAAAACACGGGAGAAAAAACCTCCAAATATGGCTGAGCCCGTGGACCCACTCTAAAGCCCACACCCTGAGTGCTGAAAATGCCTAGAAATGTCTCACTCTTTGTGTTAGGGAAAGACACAATACTTGGGACACTTCTAGGCACTTAACATCATAGCAAAAATGCCTAGAAATGTCCCACACGTTTTCATGGGGAAAAATACAAAACACGGGAGAAAAAACCTCCAAATATGGCTGAGCCCAGGGACCCACTCTAAAGCCAACACCCTGAGTGCTGAAAATGCCTAGAAATGTTCCACTCTTTGTGTTAGGGAAAAATACAATACATGGGACATTTGTAGGCGCTTTACATTATAGCAAAAATGCCTAGAAATGTCCCAACCAATCAGAATGAGCCGGACACTTCTAGGCACTTATCACTGAGGCAAAATGCCTGGAAATGTCCCACACTTTTTTATGTTAGGGTAATACAATACATGGGACACTTGTAGGCACTTTACATTACAGCAAAATGTCTAGAAATGTCCCATACTAGGGCTTACGGAAGTGCAATATTTGGGACTCTCTCTGAGTAATGTCGTGTATTCATTAGACTAAAACATGTTGGTATGTGTGCTTAAAACATAATGACTTGGCTTAGATTGATGATGACTGCCTTTTGGACTCTTAGTCATTCTCAGAGAGTCCTCAAGATGGTTATCTTATTTATTCCCTAACTCTTGGGTATGACCTTTGATATAGGGAATTGTTTCTGACCAGCTGATGAATGGATTCAGATGGACTGTCTTTTGATTAACTTATCTTGGTCCTCAGACACAAAAATGTGCCGTTATAGTCAGAAATCCCATGTGGGATGTGTTTAACCTGAAGTCATGGGTGGATCCAAACTCCCTATATATGTGTGCTTTAGACCACTGCAAATCAGATTTTCACTATTGGCTGTGTGTCTCCGGGTATCTAGATGCCCGTCCCGACCTGTAATTTCTTGTAATAAACTTTGTTACACTGAAAGTACTGGGTCCTCGGAATCCTTCCTTCATCATCAACAACTTCTACAACATCATTGACCTCTCGGCTGCATCAAATATACGTTAGTAATTAAAAAGGAAACATTCCTATGATCCTCTTTAAAGGAAACACTCCTATGCTTATCTCCAAAGGATCCTTGGTTCCCGTTCTTACCCATGTTGCCTTTGGTTATCTCCAAAGGAATCAAAGGAAACATATGTATATCAGTTTCCTGTGTTTAGATCTCTTTCTTAGTCACATTTCACTGAACCGGGCCTTCACGGAGAGACCAAGCACCAGCACCGGCCGTGCCCTGAGACCCACACTTAAGCCCCCGTCCTGAGTGTTATCACCCATGGGCCTGGGTTAAAGAGCCTCGCGCTCTTGGTTCTCCATTCCAAACTTAATCAGATTTCGCTGACCCGGGCCTCCAAGGAGAGACCAAGCACCAGCACCGGCCGTGCCCTGAGACCCACACTTAAGCCCCCGTCCTGAGTGTTATCACCCATGGGCCTGGGTTAAAGAGCCTCGCGCTCTTGGTTCTCCATTCCAAACTTAATCAGATTTCGCTGACCCGGGCCTCCAAGGAGAGACCAAGCACCAGCACCGGCCGTGGCCTGAGACCCACACTTAAGCCCCCGTCCTGATTGTTATCACCCATGGGCCTGGGTTAAAGAGCCTCGCGCTCTTGGTTCTCCATTCCAAACTTAGTCAGATTTCGTTGACCCGGGCCTCCAAGGAGAGACCAAGCACCAGCACCGGCCGTGCCCTGAGACCCACACTTAAGCCCCCATCCTGAGTGTTATCACCCATGGGCCTTGGTTAAAGAGCCTCGCGCTCTCGGTTCTCCAATCCAAACTTAGTCAGATTTCGCTTACCCGGGCCTCCAAGGAGAAACCAAGCACCAGCACCGGCCGTGCCCGCAGACCCACACTTAAGCCCCCGTCCTGAGTGTTATCACCCATGGGCCTGGGTTAAAGATCCTCGCGCTCTTGGTTCTCCATTCCACACTTAGTCAGATTTCGCTGACCCGGGCCTCCATGGAGAGACCCAGCACCAGCACCGGCCGTGCCCGGGGACCCACACTTAGGCCCCCGTCCTGAGTGCTGAAAATGCCTAGAAATGTCTCACTCTTTGTGTTAGGGAAAGACACAATACTTGGGACACTTCTAGGCACTTTACATCATAGCAAAAATGCCTAGAAATGTCCCACACGTTTTCATGGGGAAAAATACAAAACACGGGAGAAAAAACCTCCAAATATGGCTGAGCCCGTGGACCCACTCTAAAGCCCACACCCTGAGTGCTGAAAATGCCTAGAAATGTCTCACTCTTTGTGTTAGGGAAAGACACAATACTTGGGACACTTCTAGGCACTTTACATCATAGCAAAAATGCCTAGAAATGTCCCACACGTTTTCATGGGGAAAAATACAAAACACGGGAGAAAAAACCTCCAAATATGGCTGAGCCCAGGGACCCACTCTAAAGCCAACACCCTGAGTGCTGAAAATGCCTAGAAATGTTCCACTCTTTGTGTTAGGGAAAAATACAATACATGGGACATTTGTAGGCGCTTTACATTATAGCAAAAATGCCTAGAAATGTCCCAACCAATCAGAATGAGCCGGACGCTTCTAGGCACTTATCACTGAGGCAAAATGCCTGGAAATGTCCCACACTTTTTTATGTTAGGGTAATACAATACATGGGACACTTGTAGGCACTTTACATTACAGCAAAATGTCTAGAAATGTCCCATACTAGGGCTTACGGAAGTGCAATATTTGGGACTCTCTCTGAGTAATGTCGTGTATTCATTAGACTAAAACATGTTGGTATGTGTGCTTAAAACATAATGACTTGGCTTAGATTGATGATGACTGCCTTTTGGACTCTTAGTCATTCTCAGAGAGTCCTCAAGATGGTTATCTTATTTATTCCCTAACTCTTGGGTATGACCTTTGATATAGGGAATTGTTTCTGACCAGCTGATGAATGGATTCAGATGGACTGTCTTTTGATTAACTTATCTTGGTCCTCAGACACAAAAATGTGCCGTTATAGTCAGAAATCCCATGTGGGATGTGTTTAACCTGAAGTCATGGGTGGATCCAAACTCCCTATATATGTGTGCTTTAGACCACTGCAAATCAGATTTTCACTATTGGCTGTGTGTCTCCGGGTATCTAGATGCCCGTCCCGACCTGTAATTTCTTGTAATAAGCTTTGTTACACTGAAAGTACTGGGTCCTCGGAATCCTTCCTTCATCATCAACAACTTCTACAACATCATTGACCTCTCGGCTGCATCAAATATACGTTAGTAATTAAAAAGGAAACATTCCTATGATCCTCTTTAAAGGAAACACTCCTATGCTTATCTCCAAAGGATCCTTGGTTCCCGTTCTTACCCATGTTGCCTTTGGTTATCTCCAAAGGAATCAAAGGAAACATATGTATATCAGTTTCCTGTGTTTAGATCTCTTTCTTAGTCACATTTCACTGAACCGGGCCTTCACGGAGAGACCAAGCACCAGCACCGGCCGTGCCCTGAGACCCACACTTAAGCCCCCGTCCTGAGTGTTATCACCCATGGGCCTGGGTTAAAGAGCCTCGCGCTCTTGGTTCTCCATTCCAAACTTAATCAGATTTCGCTGACCCGGGCCTCCAAGGAGAGACCAAGCACCAGCACCGGCCGTGCCCTGAGACCCACACTTAAGCCCCCGTCCTGAGTGTTATCACCCATGGGCCTGGGTTAAAGAGCCTCGCGCTCTTGGTTCTCCATTCCAAACTTAATCAGATTTCGCTGACCCGGGCCTCCATGGAGAGACCCAGCACCAGCACCGGCCGTGCCCGGGGACCCACACTTAGGCCCCCGTCCTGAGTGCTGAAAATGCCTAGAAATGTCTCACTCTTTGTGTTAGGGAAAGACACAATACTTGGGACACTTCTAGGCACTTTACATCATAGCAAAAATGCCTAGAAATGTCCCACACGTTTTCATGGGGAAAAATACAAAACACGGAAGAAAAAACCTCCATATATGGCTGAGCCCGTGGACCCACTCTAAAGCCCACACCCTGAGTGCTGAAAATGCCTAGAAATGTCTCACTCTTTGTGTTAGGGAAAGACACAATACTTGGGACACTTCTAGGCACTTTACATCATAGCAAAAATGCCTAGAAATGTCCCACACGTTTTCATGGGGAAAAATACAAAACACGGGAGAAAAAACCTCCAAATATGGCTGAGCCCAGGGACCCACTCTAAAGCCAACACCCTGAGTGCTGAAAATGCCTAGAAATGTTCCACTCTTTGTGTTAGGGAAAAATACAATACATGGGACATTTGTAGGCGCTTTACATTATAGCAAAAATGCCTAGAAATGTCCCAACCAATCAGAATGAGCCGGACGCTTCTAGGCACTTATCACTGAGGCAAAATGCCTGGAAATGTCCCACACTTTTTTATGTTAGGGTAATACAATACATGGGACACTTGTAGGCACTTTACATTACAGCAAAATGTCTAGAAATGTCCCATACTAGGGCTTACGGAAGTGCAATATTTGGGACTCTCTCTGAGTAATGTCGTGTATTCATTAGACTAAAACATGTTGGTATGTGTGCTTAAAACATAATGACTTGGCTTAGATTGATGATGACTGCCTTTTGGACTCTTAGTCATTCTCAGAGAGTCCTCAAGATGGTTATCTTATTTATTCCCTAACTCTTGGGTATGACCTTTGATATAGGGAATTGTTTCTGACCAGCTGATGAATGGATTCAGATGGACTGTCTTTTGATTAACTTATCTTGGTCCTCAGACACAAAAATGTGCCGTTATAGTCAGAAATCCCATGTGGGATGTGTTTAACCTGAAGTCATGGGTGGATCCAAACTCCCTATATATGTGTGCTTTAGACCACTGCAAATCAGATTTTCACTATTGGCTGTGTGTCTCCGGGTATCTAGATGCCCGTCCCGACCTGTAATTTCTTGTAATAAGCTTTGTTACACTGAAAGTACTGGGTCCTCGGAATCCTTCCTTCATCATCAACAACTTCTACAACATCATTGACCTCTCGGCTGCATCAAATATACGTTAGTAATTAAAAAGGAAACATTCCTATGATCCTCTTTAAAGGAAACACTCCTATGCTTATCTCCAAAGGATCCTTGGTTCCCGTTCTTACCCATGTTGCCTTTGGTTATCTCCAAAGGAATCAAAGGAAACATATGTATATCAGTTTCCTGTGTTTAGATCTCTTTCTTAGTCACATTTCACTGAACCGGGCCTTCACGGAGAGACCAAGCACCAGCACCGGCCGTGCCCTGAGACCCACACTTAAGCCCCCATCCTGAGTGTTATCACCCATGGGCCTTGGTTAAAGAGCCTCGCGCTCTCGGTTCTCCAATCCAAACTTAGTCAGATTTCGCTTACCCGGGCCTCCAAGGAGAAACCAAGCACCAGCACCGGCCGTGCCCGCAGACCCACACTTAAGCCCCCGTCCTGAGTGTTATCACCCATGGGCCTGGGTTAAAGATCCTCGCGCTCTTGGTTCTCCATTCCACACTTAGTCAGATTTCGCTGACCCGGGCCTCCATGGAGAGACCCAGCACCAGCACCGGCCGTGCCCGGGGGCCCACACTTAGGCCCCCGTCCTGAGTGCTGAAAATGCCTAGAAATGTCTCACTCTTTGTGTTAGGGAAAGACACAATACTTGGGACACTTCTAGGCACTTTACATCATAGCAAAAATGCCTAGAAATGTCCCACACGTTTTCATGGGGAAAAATACAAAACACGGGAGAAAAAACCTCCAAATATGGCTGAGCCCGTGGACCCACTCTAAAGCCCACACCCTGAGTGCTGAAAATGCCTAGAAATGTCTCACTCTTTGTGTTAGGGAAAGACACAATACTTGGGACACTTCTAGGCACTTTACATCATAGCAAAAATGCCTAGAAATGTCCCACACGTTTTCATGGGGAAAAATACAAAACACGGGAGAAAAAACCTCCAAATATGGCTGAGCCCAGGGACCCACTCTAAAGCCAACACCCTGAGTGCTGAAAATGCCTAGAAATGTTCCACTCTTTGTGTTAGGGAAAAATACAATACATGGGACATTTGTAGGCGCTTTACATTATAGCAAAAATGCCTAGAAATGTCCCAACCAATCAGAATGAGCCGGACACTTCTAGGCACTTATCACTGAGGCAAAATGCCTGGAAATGTCCCACACTTTTTTATGTTAGGGTAATACAATACATGGGACACTTGTAGGCACTTTACATTACAGCAAAATGTCTAGAAATGTCCCATACTAGGGCTTACGGAAGTGCAATATTTGGGACTCTCTCTGAGTAATGTCGTGTATTCATTAGACTAAAACATGTTGGTATGTGTGCTTAAAACATAATGACTTGGCTTAGATTGATGATGACTGCCTTTTGGACTCTTAGTCATTCTCAGAGAGTCCTCAAGATGGTTATCTTATTTATTCCCTAACTCTTGGGTATGACCTTTGATATAGGGAATTGTTTCTGACCAGCTGATGAATGGATTCAGATGGACTGTCTTTTGATTAACTTATCTTGGTCCTCAGACACAAAAATGTGCCGTTATAGTCAGAAATCCCATGTGGGATGTGTTTAACCTGAAGTCATGGGTGGATCCAAACTCCCTATATATGTGTGCTTTAGACCACTGCAAATCAGATTTTCACTATTGGCTGTGTGTCTCCGGGTATCTAGATGCCCGTCCCGACCTGTAATTTCTTGTAATAAACTTTGTTACACTGAAAGTACTGGGTCCTCGGAATCCTTCCTTCATCATCAACAACTTCTACAACATCATTGACCTCTCGGCTGCATCAAATATACGTTAGTAATTAAAAAGGAAACATTCCTATGATCCTCTTTAAAGGAAACACTCCTATGCTTATCTCCAAAGGATCCTTGGTTCCCGTTCTTACCCATGTTGCCTTTGGTTATCTCCAAAGGAATCAAAGGAAACATATGTATATCAGTTTCCTGTGTTTAGATCTCTTTCTTAGTCACATTTCACTGAACCGGGCCTTCACGGAGAGACCAAGCACCAGCACCGGCCGTGCCCTGAGACCCACACTTAAGCCCCCGTCCTGAGTGTTATCACCCATGGGCCTGGGTTAAAGAGCTTCGCGCTCTTGGTTCTCCATTCCAAACTTAATCAGATTTCGCTGACCCGGGCCTCCAAGGAGAGACCAAGCACCAGCACCGGCCGTGCCCTGAGACCCACACTTAAGCCCCCGTCCTGAGTGTTATCACCCATGGGCCTGGGTTAAAGAGCCTCGCGCTCTTGGTTCTCCATTCCAAACTTAATCAGATTTCGCTGACCCGGGCCTCCAAGGAGAGACCAAGCACCAGCACCGGCCGTGGCCTGAGACCCACACTTAAGCCCCCGTCCTGATTGTTATCACCCATGGGCCTGGGTTAAAGAGCCTCGCGCTCTTGGTTCTCCATTCCAAACTTAGTCAGATTTCGTTGACCCGGGCCTCCAAGGAGAGACCAAGCACCAGCACCGGCCGTGCCCTGAGACCCACACTTAAGCCCCCATCCTGAGTGTTATCACCCATGGGCCTTGGTTAAAGAGCCTCGCGCTCTCGGTTCTCCAATCCAAACTTAGTCAGATTTCGCTTACCCGGGCCTCCAAGGAGAAACCAAGCACCAGCACCGGCCGTGCCCGCAGACCCACACTTAAGCCCCCGTCCTGAGTGCTGAAAATGCCTAGAAATGTCTCACTCTTTGTGTTAGGGAAAGACACAATACTTGGGACACTTCTAGGCACTTTACATCATAGCAAAAATGCCTAGAAATGTCCCACACGTTTTCATGGGGAAAAATACAAAACACGGGAGAAAAAACCTCCAAATATGGCTGAGCCCGTGGACCCACTCTAAAGCCCACACCCTGAGTGCTGAAAATGCCTAGAAATGTCTCACTCTTTGTGTTAGGGAAAGACACAATACTTGGGACACTTCTAGGCACTTAACATCATAGCAAAAATGCCTAGAAATGTCCCACACGTTTTCATGGGGAAAAATACAAAACACGGGAGAAAAAACCTCCAAATATGGCTGAGCCCAGGGACCCACTCTAAAGCCAACACCCTGAGTGCTGAAAATGCCTAGAAATGTTCCACTCTTTGTGTTAGGGAAAAATACAATACATGGGACATTTGTAGGCGCTTTACATTATAGCAAAAATGCCTAGAAATGTCCCAACCAATCAGAATGAGCCGGACACTTCTAGGCACTTATCACTGAGGCAAAATGCCTGGAAATGTCCCACACTTTTTTATGTTAGGGTAATACAATACATGGGACACTTGTAGGCACTTTACATTACAGCAAAATGTCTAGAAATGTCCCATACTAGGGCTTACGGAAGTGCAATATTTGGGACTCTCTCTGAGTAATGTCGTGTATTCATTAGACTAAAACATGTTGGTATGTGTGCTTAAAACATAATGACTTGGCTTAGATTGATGATGACTGCCTTTTGGACTCTTAGTCATTCTCAGAGAGTCCTCAAGATGGTTATCTTATTTATTCCCTAACTCTTGGGTATGACCTTTGATATAGGGAATTGTTTCTGACCAGCTGATGAATGGATTCAGATGGACTGTCTTTTGATTAACTTATCTTGGTCCTCAGACACAAAAATGTGCCGTTATAGTCAGAAATCCCATGTGGGATGTGTTTAACCTGAAGTCATGGGTGGATCCAAACTCCCTATATATGTGTGCTTTAGACCACTGCAAATCAGATTTTCACTATTGGCTGTGTGTCTCCGGGTATCTAGATGCCCGTCCCGACCTGTAATTTCTTGTAATAAACTTTGTTACACTGAAAGTACTGGGTCCTCGGAATCCTTCCTTCATCATCAACAACTTCTACAACATCATTGACCTCTCGGCTGCATCAAATATACGTTAGTAATTAAAAAGGAAACATTCCTATGATCCTCTTTAAAGGAAACACTCCTATGCTTATCTCCAAAGGATCCTTGGTTCCCGTTCTTACCCATGTTGCCTTTGGTTATCTCCAAAGGAATCAAAGGAAACATATGTATATCAGTTTCCTGTGTTTAGATCTCTTTCTTAGTCACATTTCACTGAACCGGGCCTTCACGGAGAGACCAAGCACCAGCACCGGCCGTGCCCTGAGACCCACACTTAAGCCCCCGTCCTGAGTGTTATCACCCATGGGCCTGGGTTAAAGAGCCTCGCGCTCTTGGTTCTCCATTCCAAACTTAATCAGATTTCGCTGACCCGGGCCTCCAAGGAGAGACCAAGCACCAGCACCGGCCGTGCCCTGAGACCCACACTTAAGCCCCCGTCCTGAGTGTTATCACCCATGGGCCTGGGTTAAAGAGCCTCGCGCTCTTGGTTCTCCATTCCAAACTTAATCAGATTTCGCTGACCCGGGCCTCCAAGGAGAGACCAAGCACCAGCACCGGCCGTGGCCTGAGACCCACACTTAAGCCCCCGTCCTGATTGTTATCACCCATGGGCCTGGGTTAAAGAGCCTCGCGCTCTTGGTTCTCCATTCCAAACTTAGTCAGATTTCGTTGACCCGGGCCTCCAAGGAGAGACCAAGCACCAGCACCGGCCGTGCCCTGAGACCCACACTTAAGCCCCCATCCTGAGTGTTATCACCCATGGGCCTTGGTTAAAGAGCCTCGCGCTCTCGGTTCTCCAATCCAAACTTAGTCAGATTTCGCTTACCCGGGCCTCCAAGGAGAAACCAAGCACCAGCACCGGCCGTGCCCGCAGACCCACACTTAAGCCCCCGTCCTGAGTGTTATCACCCATGGGCCTGGGTTAAAGATCCTCGCGCTCTTGGTTCTCCATTCCACACTTAGTCAGATTTCGCTGACCCGGGCCTCCATGGAGAGACCCAGCACCAGCACCGGCCGTGCCCGGGGACCCACACTTAGGCCCCCGTCCTGAGTGCTGAAAATGCCTAGAAATGTCTCACTCTTTGTGTTAGGGAAAGACACAATACTTGGGACACTTCTAGGCACTTTACATCATAGCAAAAATGCCTAGAAATGTCCCACACGTTTTCATGGGGAAAAATACAAAACACGGGAGAAAAAACCTCCAAATATGGCTGAGCCCGTGGACCCACTCTAAAGCCCACACCCTGAGTGCTGAAAATGCCTAGAAATGTCTCACTCTTTGTGTTAGGGAAAGACACAATACTTGGGACACTTCTAGGCACTTTACATCATAGCAAAAATGCCTAGAAATGTCCCACACGTTTTCATGGGGAAAAATACAAAACACGGGAGAAAAAACCTCCAAATATGGCTGAGCCCAGGGACCCACTCTAAAGCCAACACCCTGAGTGCTGAAAATGCCTAGAAATGTTCCACTCTTTGTGTTAGGGAAAAATACAATACATGGGACATTTGTAGGCGCTTTACATTATAGCAAAAATGCCTAGAAATGTCCCAACCAATCAGAATGAGCCGGACGCTTCTAGGCACTTATCACTGAGGCAAAATGCCTGGAAATGTCCCACACTTTTTTATGTTAGGGTAATACAATACATGGGACACTTGTAGGCACTTTACATTACAGCAAAATGTCTAGAAATGTCCCATACTAGGGCTTACGGAAGTGCAATATTTGGGACTCTCTCTGAGTAATGTCGTGTATTCATTAGACTAAAACATGTTGGTATGTGTGCTTAAAACATAATGACTTGGCTTAGATTGATGATGACTGCCTTTTGGACTCTTAGTCATTCTCAGAGAGTCCTCAAGATGGTTATCTTATTTATTCCCTAACTCTTGGGTATGACCTTTGATATAGGGAATTGTTTCTGACCAGCTGATGAATGGATTCAGATGGACTGTCTTTTGATTAACTTATCTTGGTCCTCAGACACAAAAATGTGCCGTTATAGTCAGAAATCCCATGTGGGATGTGTTTAACCTGAAGTCATGGGTGGATCCAAACTCCCTATATATGTGTGCTTTAGACCACTGCAAATCAGATTTTCACTATTGGCTGTGTGTCTCCGGGTATCTAGATGCCCGTCCCGACCTGTAATTTCTTGTAATAAGCTTTGTTACACTGAAAGTACTGGGTCCTCGGAATCCTTCCTTCATCATCAACAACTTCTACAACATCATTGACCTCTCGGCTGCATCAAATATACGTTAGTAATTAAAAAGGAAACATTCCTATGATCCTCTTTAAAGGAAACACTCCTATGCTTATCTCCAAAGGATCCTTGGTTCCCGTTCTTACCCATGTTGCCTTTGGTTATCTCCAAAGGAATCAAAGGAAACATATGTATATCAGTTTCCTGTGTTTAGATCTCTTTCTTAGTCACATTTCACTGAACCGGGCCTTCACGGAGAGACCAAGCACCAGCACCGGCCGTGCCCTGAGACCCACACTTAAGCCCCCGTCCTGAGTGTTATCACCCATGGGCCTGGGTTAAAGAGCCTCGCGCTCTTGGTTCTCCATTCCAAACTTAATCAGATTTCGCTGACCCGGGCCTCCAAGGAGAGACCAAGCACCAGCACCGGCCGTGCCCTGAGACCCACACTTAAGCCCCCGTCCTGAGTGTTATCACCCATGGGCCTGGGTTAAAGAGCCTCGCGCTCTTGGTTCTCCATTCCAAACTTAATCAGATTTCGCTGACCCGGGGCTCCATGGAGAGACCCAGCACCAGCACCGGCCGTGCCCGGGGACCCACACTTAGGCCCCCGTCCTGAGTGCTGAAAATGCCTAGAAATGTCTCACTCTTTGTGTTAGGGAAAGACACAATACTTGGGACACTTCTAGGCACTTTACATCATAGCAAAAATGCCTAGAAATGTCCCACACGTTTTCATGGGGAAAAATACAAAACACGGAAGAAAAAACCTCCAAATATGGCTGAGCCCGTGGACCCACTCTAAAGCCCACACCCTGAGTGCTGAAAATGCCTAGAAATGTCTCACTCTTTGTGTTAGGGAAAGACACAATACTTGGGACACTTCTAGGCACTTTACATCATAGCAAAAATGCCTAGAAATGTCCCACACGTTTTCATGGGGAAAAATACAAAACACGGGAGAAAAAACCTCCAAATATGGCTGAGCCCAGGGACCCACTCTAAAGCCAACACCCTGAGTGCTGAAAATGCCTAGAAATGTTCCACTCTTTGTGTTAGGGAAAAATACAATACATGGGACATTTGTAGGCGCTTTACATTATAGCAAAAATGCCTAGAAATGTCCCAACCAATCAGAATGAGCCGGACGCTTCTAGGCACTTATCACTGAGGCAAAATGCCTGGAAATGTCCCACACTTTTTTATGTTAGGGTAATACAATACATGGGACACTTGTAGGCACTTTACATTACAGCAAAATGTCTAGAAATGTCCCATACTAGGGCTTACGGAAGTGCAATATTTGGGACTCTCTCTGAGTAATGTCGTGTATTCATTAGACTAAAACATGTTGGTATGTGTGCTTAAAACATAATGACTTGGCTTAGATTGATGATGACTGCCTTTTGGACTCTTAGTCATTCTCAGAGAGTCCTCAAGATGGTTATCTTATTTATTCCCTAACTCTTGGGTATGACCTTTGATATAGGGAATTGTTTCTGACCAGCTGATGAATGGATTCAGATGGACTGTCTTTTGATTAACTTATCTTGGTCCTCAGACACAAAAATGTGCCGTTATAGTCAGAAATCCCATGTGGGATGTGTTTAACCTGAAGTCATGGGTGGATCCAAACTCCCTATATATGTGTGCTTTAGACCACTGCAAATCAGATTTTCACTATTGGCTGTGTGTCTCCGGGTATCTAGATGCCCGTCCCGACCTGTAATTTCTTGTAATAAGCTTTGTTACACTGAAAGTACTGGGTCCTCGGAATCCTTCCTTCATCATCAACAACTTCTACAACATCATTGACCTCTCGGCTGCATCAAATATACGTTAGTAATTAAAAAGGAAACATTCCTATGATCCTCTTTAAAGGAAACACTCCTATGCTTATCTCCAAAGGATCCTTGGTTCCCGTTCTTACCCATGTTGCCTTTGGTTATCTCCAAAGGAATCAAAGGAAACATATGTATATCAGTTTCCTGTGTTTAGATCTCTTTCTTAGTCACATTTCACTGAACCGGGCCTTCACGGAGAGACCAAGCACCAGCACCGGCCGTGCCCTGAGACCCACACTTAAGCCCCCATCCTGAGTGTTATCACCCATGGGCCTTGGTTAAAGAGCCTCGCGCTCTCGGTTCTCCAATCCAAACTTAGTCAGATTTCGCTTACCCGGGCCTCCAAGGAGAAACCAAGCACCAGCACCGGCCGTGCCCGCAGACCCACACTTAAGCCCCCGTCCTGAGTGTTATCACCCATGGGCCTGGGTTAAAGATCCTCGCGCTCTTGGTTCTCCATTCCACACTTAGTCAGATTTCGCTGACCCGGGCCTCCATGGAGAGACCCAGCACCAGCACCGGCCGTGCCCGGGGGCCCACACTTAGGCCCCCGTCCTGAGTGCTGAAAATGCCTAGAAATGTCTCACTCTTTGTGTTAGGGAAAGACACAATACTTGGGACACTTCTAGGAACTTTACATCATAGCAAAAATGCCTAGAAATGTCCCACACGTTTTCATGGGGAAAAATACAAAACACGGGAGAAAAAACCTCCAAATATGGCTGAGCCCGTGGACCCACTCTAAAGCCCACACCCTGAGTGCTGAAAATGCCTAGAAATGTCTCACTCTTTGTGTTAGGGAAAGACACAATACTTGGGACACTTCTAGGCACTTTACATCATAGCAAAAATGCCTAGAAATGTCCCACACGTTTTCATGGGGAAAAATACAAAACACGGGAGAAAAAACCTCCAAATATGGCTGAGCCCAGGGACCCACTCTAAAGCCAACACCCTGAGTGCTGAAAATGCCTAGAAATGTTCCACTCTTTGTGTTAGGGAAAAATACAATACATGGGACATTTGTAGGCGCTTTACATTATAGCAAAAATGCCTAGAAATGTCCCAACCAATCAGAATGAGCCGGACACTTCTAGGCACTTATCACTGAGGCAAAATGCCTGGAAATGTCCCACACTTTTTTATGTTAGGGTAATACAATACATGGGACACTTGTAGGCACTTTACATTACAGCAAAATGTCTAGAAATGTCCCATACTAGGGCTTACGGAAGTGCAATATTTGGGACTCTCTCTGAGTAATGTCGTGTATTCATTAGACTAAAACATGTTGGTATGTGTGCTTAAAACATAATGACTTGGCTTAGATTGATGATGACTGCCTTTTGGACTCTTAGTCATTCTCAGAGAGTCCTCAAGATGGTTATCTTATTTATTCCCTAACTCTTGGGTATGACCTTTGATATAGGGAATTGTTTCTGACCAGCTGATGAATGGATTCAGATGGACTGTCTTTTGATTAACTTATCTTGGTCCTCAGACACAAAAATGTGCCGTTATAGTCAGAAATCCCATGTGGGATGTGTTTAACCTGAAGTCATGGGTGGATCCAAACTCCCTATATATGTGTGCTTTAGACCACTGCAAATCAGATTTTCACTATTGGCTGTGTGTCTCCGGGTATCTAGATGCCCGTCCCGACCTGTAATTTCTTGTAATAAACTTTGTTACACTGAAAGTACTGGGTCCTCGGAATCCTTCCTTCATCATCAACAACTTCTACAACATCATTGACCTCTCGGCTGCATCAAATATACGTTAGTAATTAAAAAGGAAACATTCCTATGATCCTCTTTAAAGGAAACACTCCTATGCTTATCTCCAAAGGATCCTTGGTTCCCGTTCTTACCCATGTTGCCTTTGGTTATCTCCAAAGGAATCAAAGGAAACATATGTATATCAGTTTCCTGTGTTTAGATCTCTTTCTTAGTCACATTTCACTGAACCGGGCCTTCACGGAGAGACCAAGCACCAGCACCGGCCGTGCCCTGAGACCCACACTTAAGCCCCCGTCCTGAGTGTTATCACCCATGGGCCTGGGTTAAAGAGCTTCGCGCTCTTGGTTCTCCATTCCAAACTTAATCAGATTTCGCTGACCCGGGCCTCCAAGGAGAGACCAAGCACCAGCACCGGCCGTGCCCTGAGACCCACACTTAAGCCCCCGTCCTGAGTGTTATCACCCATGGGCCTGGGTTAAAGAGCCTCGCGCTCTTGGTTCTCCATTCCAAACTTAATCAGATTTCGCTGACCCGGGCCTCCAAGGAGAGACCAAGCACCAGCACCGGCCGTGGCCTGAGACCCACACTTAAGCCCCCGTCCTGATTGTTATCACCCATGGGCCTGGGTTAAAGAGCCTCGCGCTCTTGGTTCTCCATTCCAAACTTAGTCAGATTTCGTTGACCCGGGCCTCCAAGGAGAGACCAAGCACCAGCACCGGCCGTGCCCTGAGACCCACACTTAAGCCCCCATCCTGAGTGTTATCACCCATGGGCCTTGGTTAAAGAGCCTCGCGCTCTCGGTTCTCCAATCCAAACTTAGTCAGATTTCGCTTACCCGGGCCTCCAAGGAGAAACCAAGCACCAGCACCGGCCGTGCCCGCAGACCCACACTTAAGCCCCCGTCCTGAGT
Source organism: Pleuronectes platessa (assembly GCF_947347685.1). Classification (NCBI taxonomy): domain Eukaryota; kingdom Metazoa; phylum Chordata; class Actinopteri; order Pleuronectiformes; family Pleuronectidae; genus Pleuronectes; species Pleuronectes platessa. The sequence continues at coordinate 44,753 of NW_026519148.1, read as the reverse complement.
GTTATCACCCATGGGCCTGGGTTAAAGATCCTCGCGCTCTTGGTTCTCCATTCCACACTTAGTCAGATTTCGCTGACCCGGGCCTCCATGGAGAGACCCAGCACCAGCACCGGCCGTGCCCGGGGACCCACACTTAGGCCCCCGTCCTGAGTGCTGAAAATGCCTAGAAATGTCTCACTCTTTGTGTTAGGGAAAGACACAATACTTGGGACACTTCTAGGCACTTTACATCATAGCAAAAATGCCTAGAAATGTCCCACACGTTTTCATGGGGAAAAATACAAAACACGGGAGAAAAAACCTCCAAATATGGCTGAGCCCGTGGACCCACTCTAAAGCCCACACCCTGAGTGCTGAAAATGCCTAGAAATGTCTCACTCTTTGTGTTAGGGAAAGACACAATACTTGGGACACTTCTAGGCACCTTACATCATAGCAAAAATGCCTAGAAATGTCCCACACGTTTTCATGGGGAAAAATACAAAACACCGGAGAAAAAACCTCCAAATATGGCTGAGCCCAGGGACCCACTCTAAAGCCAACACCCTGAGTGCTGAAAATGCCTAGAAATGTTCCACTCTTTGTGTTAGGGAAAAATACAATACATGGGACATTTGTAGGCGCTTTACATTATAGCAAAAATGCCTAGAAATGTCCCAACCAATCAGAATGAGCCGGACGCTTCTAGGCACTTATCACTAAGGCAAAATGCCTGGAAATGTCCCACACTTTTTTATGTTAGGGTAATACAATACATGGGACACTTGTAGGCACTTTACATTACAGCAAAATGTCTAGAAATGTCCCATACTAGGGCTTACGGAAGTGCAATATTTGGGACTCTCTCTGAGTAATGTCGTGTATTCATTAGACTAAAACATGTTGGTATGTGTGCTTAAAACATAATGACTTGGCTTAGATTGATGATGACTGCCTTTTGGACTCTTAGTCATTCTCAGAGAGTCCTCAAGATGGTTATCTTATTTATTCCCTAACTCTTGGGTATGACCTTTGATATAGGGAATTGTTTCTGACCAGCTGATGAATGGATTCAGATGGACTGTCTTTTGATTAACTTATCTTGGTCCTCAGACACAAAAATGTGCCGTTATAGTCAGAAATCCCATGTGGGATGTGTTTAACCTGAAGTCATGGGTGGATCCAAACTCCCTATATATGTGTGCTTTAGACCACTGCAAATCAGATTTTCACTATTGGCTGTGTGTCTCCGGGTATCTAGATGCCCGTCCCGACCTGTAATTTCTTGTAATAAGCTTTGTTACACTGAAAGTACTGGGTCCTCGGAATCCTTCCTTCATCATCAACAACTTCTACAACATCATTGACCTCTCGGCTGCATCAAATATACGTTAGTAATTAAAAAGGAAACATTCCTATGATCCTCTTTAAAGGAAACACTCCTATGCTTATCTCCAAAGGATCCTTGGTTCCCGTTCTTACCCATGTTGCCTTTGGTTATCTCCAAAGGAATCAAAGGAAACATATGTATATCAGTTTCCTGTGTTTAGATCTCTTTCTTAGTCACATTTCACTGAACCGGGCCTTCACGGAGAGACCAAGCACCAGCACCGGCCGTGCCCTGAGACCCACACTTAAGCCCCCATCCTGAGTGTTATCACCCATGGGCCTTGGTTAAAGAGCCTCGCGCTCTCGGTTCTCCAATCCAAACTTAGTCAGATTTCGCTTACCCGGGCCTCCAAGGAGAAACCAAGCACCAGCACCGGCCGTGCCCGCAGACCCACACTTAAGCCCCCGTCCTGAGTGTTATCACCCATGGGCCTGGGTTAAAGATCCTCGCGCTCTTGGTTCTCCATTCCACACTTAGTCAGATTTCGCTGACCCGGGCCTCCATGGAGAGACCCAGCACCAGCACCGGCCGTGCCCGGGGGCCCACACTTAGGCCCCCGTCCTGAGTGCTGAAAATGCCTAGAAATGTCTCACTCTTTGTGTTAGGGAAAGACACAATACTTGGGACACTTCTAGGCACTTTACATCATAGCAAAAATGCCTAGAAATGTCCCACACGTTTTCATGGGGAAAAATACAAAACACGGGAGAAAAAACCTCCAAATATGGCTGAGCCCGTGGACCCACTCTAAAGCCCACACCCTGAGTGCTGAAAATGCCTAGAAATGTCTCACTCTTTGTGTTAGGGAAAGACACAATACTTGGGACACTTCTAGGCACTTTACATCATAGCAAAAATGCCTAGAAATGTCCCACACGTTTTCATGGGGAAAAATACAAAACACGGGAGAAAAAACCTCCAAATATGGCTGAGCCCAGGGACCCACTCTAAAGCCAACACCCTGAGTGCTGAAAATGCCTAGAAATGTTCCACTCTTTGTGTTAGGGAAAAATACAATACATGGGACATTTGTAGGCGCTTTACATTATAGCAAAAATGCCTAGAAATGTCCCAACCAATCAGAATGAGCCGGACACTTCTAGGCACTTATCACTGAGGCAAAATGCCTGGAAATGTCCCACACTTTTTTATGTTAGGGTAATACAATACATGGGACACTTGTAGGCACTTTACATTACAGCAAAATGTCTAGAAATGTCCCATACTAGGGCTTACGGAAGTGCAATATTTGGGACTCTCTCTGAGTAATGTCGTGTATTCATTAGACTAAAACATGTTGGTATGTGTGCTTAAAACATAATGACTTGGCTTAGATTGATGATGACTGCCTTTTGGACTCTTAGTCATTCTCAGAGAGTCCTCAAGATGGTTATCTTATTTATTCCCTAACTCTTGGGTATGACCTTTGATATAGGGAATTGTTTCTGACCAGCTGATGAATGGATTCAGATGGACTGTCTTTTGATTAACTTATCTTGGTCCTCAGACACAAAAATGTGCCGTTATAGTCAGAAATCCCATGTGGGATGTGTTTAACCTGAAGTCATGGGTGGATCCAAACTCCCTATATATGTGTGCTTTAGACCACTGCAAATCAGATTTTCACTATTGGCTGTGTGTCTCCGGGTATCTAGATGCCCGTCCCGACCTGTAATTTCTTGTAATAAACTTTGTTACACTGAAAGTACTGGGTCCTCGGAATCCTTCCTTCATCATCAACAACTTCTACAACATCATTGACCTCTCGGCTGCATCAAATATACGTTAGTAATTAAAAAGGAAACATTCCTATGATCCTCTTTAAAGGAAACACTCCTATGCTTATCTCCAAAGGATCCTTGGTTCCCGTTCTTACCCATGTTGCCTTTGGTTATCTCCAAAGGAATCAAAGGAAACATATGTATATCAGTTTCCTGTGTTTAGATCTCTTTCTTAGTCACATTTCACTGAACCGGGCCTTCACGGAGAGACCAAGCACCAGCACCGGCCGTGCCCTGAGACCCACACTTAAGCCCCCGTCCTGAGTGTTATCACCCATGGGCCTGGGTTAAAGAGCCTCGCGCTCTTGGTTCTCCATTCCAAACTTAATCAGATTTCGCTGACCCGGGCCTCCAAGGAGAGACCAAGCACCAGCACCGGCCGTGCCCTGAGACCCACACTTAAGCCCCCGTCCTGAGTGTTATCACCCATGGGCCTGGGTTAAAGAGCCTCGCGCTCTTGGTTCTCCATTCCAAACTTAATCAGATTTCGCTGACCCGGGCCTCCAAGGAGAGACCAAGCACCAGCACCGGCCGTGGCCTGAGACCCACACTTAAGCCCCCGTCCTGATTGTTATCACCCATGGGCCTGGGTTAAAGAGCCTCGCGCTCTTGGTTCTCCATTCCAAACTTAGTCAGATTTCGTTGACCCGGGCCTCCAAGGAGAGACCAAGCACCAGCACCGGCCGTGCCCTGAGACCCACACTTAAGCCCCCATCCTGAGTGTTATCACCCATGGGCCTTGGTTAAAGAGCCTCGCGCTCTCGGTTCTCCAATCCAAACTTAGTCAGATTTCGCTTACCCGGGCCTCCAAGGAGAAACCAAGCACCAGCACCGGCCGTGCCCGCAGACCCACACTTAAGCCCCCGTCCTGAGTGTTATCACCCATGGGCCTGGGTTAAAGATCCTCGCGCTCTTGGTTCTCCATTCCACACTTAGTCAGATTTCGCTGACCCGGGCCTCCATGGAGAGACCCAGCACCAGCACCGGCCGTGCCCGGGGACCCACACTTAGGCCCCCGTCCTGAGTGCTGAAAATGCCTAGAAATGTCTCACTCTTTGTGTTAGGGAAAGACACAATACTTGGGACACTTCTAGGCACTTTACATCATAGCAAAAATGCCTAGAAATGTCCCACACGTTTTCATGGGGAAAAATACAAAACACGGGAGAAAAAACCTCCAAATATGGCTGAGCCCGTGGACCCACTCTAAAGCCCACACCCTGAGTGCTGAAAATGCCTAGAAATGTCTCACTCTTTGTGTTAGGGAAAGACACAATACTTGGGACACTTCTAGGCACTTTACATCATAGCAAAAATGCCTAGAAATGTCCCACACGTTTTCATGGGGAAAAATACAAAACACGGGAGAAAAAACCTCCAAATATGGCTGAGCCCAGGGACCCACTCTAAAGCCAACACCCTGAGTGCTGAAAATGCCTAGAAATGTTCCACTCTTTGTGTTAGGGAAAAATACAATACATGGGACATTTGTAGGCGCTTTACATTATAGCAAAAATGCCTAGAAATGTCCCAACCAATCAGAATGAGCCGGACACTTCTAGGCACTTATCACTGAGGCAAAATGCCTGGAAATGTCCCACACTTTTTTATGTTAGGGTAATACAATACATGGGACACTTGTAGGCACTTTACATTACAGCAAAATGTCTAGAAATGTCCCATACTAGGGCTTACGGAAGTGCAATATTTGGGACTCTCTCTGAGTAATGTCGTGTATTCATTAGACTAAAACATGTTGGTATGTGTGCTTAAAACATAATGACTTGGCTTAGATTGATGATGACTGCCTTTTGGACTCTTAGTCATTCTCAGAGAGTCCTCAAGATGGTTATCTTATTTATTCCCTAACTCTTGGGTATGACCTTTGATATAGGGAATTGTTTCTGACCAGCTGATGAATGGATTCAGATGGACTGTCTTTTGATTAACTTATCTTGGTCCTCAGACACAAAAATGTGCCGTTATAGTCAGAAATCCCATGTGAGATGTGTTTAACCTGAAGTCATGGGTGGATCCAAACTCCCTATATATGTGTGCTTTAGACCACTGCAAATCAGATTTTCACTATTGGCTGTGTGTCTCCGGGTATCTAGATGCCCGTCCCGACCTGTAATTTCTTGTAATAAACTTTGTTACACTGAAAGTACTGGGTCCTCGGAATCCTTCCTTCATCATCAACAACTTCTACAACATCATTGACCTCTCGGCTGCATCAAATATACGTTAGTAATTAAAAAGGAAACATTCCTATGATCCTCTTTAAAGGAAACACTCCTATAATTATCTCCAAAGGATCCTTGGTTCCCGTTCTTACCCATGTTGCCTTTGGTTATCTCCAAAGGAATCAAAGGAAACATATGTATATCAGTTTCCTGTGTTTAGATCTCTTTCTTAGTCACATTTCACTGAACCGGGCCTTCACGGAGAGACCAAGCACCAGCACCGGCCGTGCCCTGAGACCCACACTTAAGCCCCCATCCTGAGTGTTATCACCCATGGGCCTTGGTTAAAGAGCCTCGCGCTCTCGGTTCTCCAATCCAAACTTAGTCAGATTTCGCTGACCCGGGCCTCCATGGAGAGACCCAGCACCAGCACCGGCCGTGCCCGGGGGCCCACACTTAGGCCCCCGTCCTGAGTGCTGAAAATGCCTAGAAATGTCTCACTCTTTGTGTTAGGGAAAGACACAATACTTGGGACACTTCTAGGCACTTTACATCATAGCAAAAATGCCTAGAAATGTCCCACACGTTTTCATGGGGAAAAATACAAAACACGGGAGAAAAAACCTCCAAATATGGCTGAGCCCGTGGACCCACTCTAAAGCCCACACCCTGAGTGCTGAAAATGCCTAGAAATGTCTCACTCTTTGTGTTAGGGAAAGACACAATACTTGGGACACTTCTAGGCACTTTACATCATAGCAAAAATGCCTAGAAATGTCCCACACGTTTTCATGGGGAAAAATACAAAACACGGGAGAAAAAACCTCCAAATATGGCTGAGCCCAGGGACCCACTCTAAAGCCAACACCCTGAGTGCTGAAAATGCCTAGAAATGTTCCACTCTTTGTGTTAGGGAAAAATACAATACATGGGACATTTGTAGGCGCTTTACATTATAGCAAAAATGCCTAGAAATGTCCCAACCAATCAGAATGAGCCGGACACTTCTAGGCACTTATCACTGAGGCAAAATGCCTGGAAATGTCCCACACTTTTTTATGTTAGGGTAATACAATACATGGGACACTTGTAGGCACTTTACATTACAGCAAAATGTCTAGAAATGTCCCATACTAGGGCTTACGGAAGTGCAATATTTGGGACTCTCTCTGAGTAATGTCGTGTATTCATTAGACTAAAACATGTTGGTATGTGTGCTTAAAACATAATGACTTGGCTTAGATTGATGATGACTGCCTTTTGGACTCTTAGTCATTCTCAGAGAGTCCTCAAGATGGTTATCTTATTTATTCCCTAACTCTTGGGTATGACCTTTGATATAGGGAATTGTTTCTGACCAGCTGATGAATGGATTCAGATGGACTGTCTTTTGATTAACTTATCTTGGTCCTCAGACACAAAAATGTGCCGTTATAGTCAGAAATCCCATGTGAGATGTGTTTAACCTGAAGTCATGGGTGGATCCAAACTCCCTATATATGTGTGCTTTAGACCACTGCAAATCAGATTTTCACTATTGGCTGTGTGTCTCCGGGTATCTAGATGCCCGTCCCGACCTGTAATTTCTTGTAATAAACTTTGTTACACTGAAAGTACTGGGTCCTCGGAATCCTTCCTTCATCATCAACAACTTCTACAACATCATTGACCTCTCGGCTGCATCAAATATACGTTAGTAATTAAAAAGGAAACATTCCTATGATCCTCTTTAAAGGAAACACTCCTATAATTATCTCCAAAGGATCCTTGGTTCCCGTTCTTACCCATGTTGCCTTTGGTTATCTCCAAAGGAATCAAAGGAAACATATGTATATCAGTTTCCTGTGTTTAGATCTCTTTCTTAGTCACATTTCACTGAACCGGGCCTTCACGGAGAGACCAAGCACCGGCACCGGCCGTGCCCTGAGACCCACACTTAAGCCCCCATCCTGAGTGTTATCACCCATGGGCCTTGGTTAAAGAGCCTCGCGCTCTCGGTTCTCCAATCCAAACTTAGTCAGATTTCGCTGACCCGGGCCTCCATGGAGAGACCCAGCACCAGCACCGGCCGTGCCCGGGGGCCCACACTTAGGCCCCCGTCCTGAGTGCTGAAAATGCCTAGAAATGTCTCACTCTTTGTGTTAGGGAAAGACACAATACTTGGGACACTTCTAGGCACTTTACATCATAGCAAAAATGCCTAGAAATGTCCCACACGTTTTCATGGGGAAAAATACAAAACACGGGAGAAAAAACCTCCAAATATGGCTGAGCCCGTGGACCCACTCTAAAGCCCACACCCTGAGTGCTGAAAATGCCTAGAAATGTCTCACTCTTTGTGTTAGGGAAAGACACAATACTTGGGACACTTCTAGGCACTTTACATCATAGCAAAAATGCCTAGAAATGTCCCACACGTTTTCATGGGGAAAAATACAAAACACGGGAGAAAAAACCTCCAAATATGGCTGAGCCCAGGGACCCACTCTAAAGCCAACACCCTGAGTGCTGAAAATGCCTAGAAATGTTCCACTCTTTGTGTTAGGGAAAAATACAATACATGGGACATTTGTAGGCGCTTTACATTATAGCAAAAATGCCTAGAAATGTCCCAACCAATCAGAATGAGCCGGACACTTCTAGGCACTTATCACTGAGGCAAAATGCCTGGAAATGTCCCACACTTTTTTATGTTAGGGTAATACAATACATGGGACACTTGTAGGCACTTTACATTACAGCAAAATGTCTAGAAATGTCCCATACTAGGGCTTACGGAAGTGCAATATTTGGGACTCTCTCTGAGTAATGTCGTGTATTCATTAGACTAAAACATGTTGGTATGTGTGCTTAAAACATAATGACTTGGCTTAGATTGATGATGACTGCCTTTTGGACTCTTAGTCATTCTCAGAGAGTCCTCAAGATGGTTATCTTATTTATTCCCTAACTCTTGGGTATGACCTTTGATATAGGGAATTGTTTCTGACCAGCTGATGAATGGATTCAGATGGACTGTCTTTTGATTAACTTATCTTGGTCCTCAGACACAAAAATGTGCCGTTATAGTCAGAAATCCCATGTGGGATGTGTTTAACCTGAAGTCATGGGTGGATCCAAACTCCCTATATATGTGTGCTTTAGACCACTGCAAATCAGATTTTCACTATTGGCTGTGTGTCTCCGGGTATCTAGATGCCCGTCCCGACCTGTAATTTCTTGTAATAAACTTTGTTACACTGAAAGTACTGGGTCCTCGGAATCCTTCCTTCATCATCAACAACTTCTACAACATCATTGACCTCTCGGCTGCATCAAATATACGTTAGTAATTAAAAAGGAAACATTCCTATGATCCTCTTTAAAGGAAACACTCCTATGCTTATCTCCAAAGGATCCTTGGTTCCCGTTCTTACCCATGTTGCCTTTGGTTATCTCCAAAGGAATCAAAGGAAACATATGTATATCAGTTTCCTGTGTTTAGATCTCTTTCTTAGTCACATTTCACTGAACCGGGCCTTCACGGAGAGACCAAGCACCAGCACCGGCCGTGCCCTGAGACCCACACTTAAGCCCCCGTCCTGAGTGTTATCACCCATGGGCCTGGGTTAAAGAGCCTCGCGCTCTTGGTTCTCCATTCCAAACTTAATCAGATTTCGCTGACCCGGGCCTCCAAGGAGAGACCAAGCACCAGCACCGGCCGTGCCCTGAGACCCACACTTAAGCCCCCGTCCTGAGTGTTATCACCCATGGGCCTGGGTTAAAGAGCCTCGCGCTCTTGGTTCTCCATTCCAAACTTAATCAGATTTCGCTGACCCGGGCCTCCAAGGAGAGACCAAGCACCAGCACCGGCCGTGGCCTGAGACCCACACTTAAGCCCCCGTCCTGATTGTTATCACCCATGGGCCTGGGTTAAAGAGCCTCGCGCTCTTGGTTCTCCATTCCAAACTTAGTCAGATTTCGTTGACCCGGGCCTCCAAGGAGAGACCAAGCACCAGCACCGGCCGTGCCCTGAGACCCACACTTAAGCCCCCATCCTGAGTGTTATCACCCATGGGCCTTGGTTAAAGAGCCTCGCGCTCTCGGTTCTCCAATCCAAACTTAGTCAGATTTCGCTTACCCGGGCCTCCAAGGAGAAACCAAGCACCAGCACCGGCCGTGCCCGCAGACCCACACTTAAGCCCCCGTCCTGAGTGTTATCACCCATGGGCCTGGGTTAAAGATCCTCGCGCTCTTGGTTCTCCATTCCACACTTAGTCAGATTTCGCTGACCCGGGCCTCCATGGAGAGACCCAGCACCAGCACCGGCCGTGCCCGGGGACCCACACTTAGGCCCCCGTCCTGAGTGCTGAAAATGCCTAGAAATGTCTCACTCTTTGTGTTAGGGAAAGACACAATACTTGGGACACTTCTAGGCACTTTACATCATAGCAAAAATGCCTAGAAATGTCCCACACGTTTTCATGGGGAAAAATACAAAACACGGGAGAAAAAACCTCCAAATATGGCTGAGCCCGTGGACCCACTCTAAAGCCCACACCCTGAGTGCTGAAAATGCCTAGAAATGTCTCACTCTTTGTGTTAGGGAAAGACACAATACTTGGGACACTTCTAGGCACTTTACATCATAGCAAAAATGCCTAGAAATGTCCCACACGTTTTCATGGGGAAAAATACAAAACACGGGAGAAAAAACCTCCAAATATGGCTGAGCCCAGGGACCCACTCTAAAGCCAACACCCTGAGTGCTGAAAATGCCTAGAAATGTTCCACTCTTTGTGTTAGGGAAAAATACAATACATGGGACATTTGTAGGCGCTTTACATTATAGCAAAAATGCCTAGAAATGTCCCAACCAATCAGAATGAGCCGGACGCTTCTAGGCACTTATCACTGAGGCAAAATGCCTGGAAATGTCCCACACTTTTTTATGTTAGGGTAATACAATACATGGGACACTTGTAGGCACTTTACATTACAGCAAAATGTCTAGAAATGTCCCATACTAGGGCTTACGGAAGTGCAATATTTGGGACTCTCTCTGAGTAATGTCGTGTATTCATTAGACTAAAACATGTTGGTATGTGTGCTTAAAACATAATGACTTGGCTTAGATTGATGATGACTGCCTTTTGGACTCTTAGTCATTCTCAGAGAGTCCTCAAGATGGTTATCTTATTTATTCCCTAACTCTTGGGTATGACCTTTGATATAGGGAATTGTTTCTGACCAGCTGATGAATGGATTCAGATGGACTGTCTTTTGATTAACTTATCTTGGTCCTCAGACACAAAAATGTGCCGTTATAGTCAGAAATCCCATGTGGGATGTGTTTAACCTGAAGTCATGGGTGGATCCAAACTCCCTATATATGTGTGCTTTAGACCACTGCAAATCAGATTTTCACTATTGGCTGTGTGTCTCCGGGTATCTAGATGCCCGTCCCGACCTGTAATTTCTTGTAATAAGCTTTGTTACACTGAAAGTACTGGGTCCTCGGAATCCTTCCTTCATCATCAACAACTTCTACAACATCATTGACCTCTCGGCTGCATCAAATATACGTTAGTAATTAAAAAGGAAACATTCCTATGATCCTCTTTAAAGGAAACACTCCTATGCTTATCTCCAAAGGATCCTTGGTTCCCGTTCTTACCCATGTTGCCTTTGGTTATCTCCAAAGGAATCAAAGGAAACATATGTATATCAGTTTCCTGTGTTTAGATCTCTTTCTTAGTCACATTTCACTGAACCGGGCCTTCACGGAGAGACCAAGCACCAGCACCGGCCGTGCCCTGAGACCCACACTTAAGCCCCCGTCCTGAGTGTTATCACCCATGGGCCTGGGTTAAAGAGCCTCGCGCTCTTGGTTCTCCATTCCAAACTTAATCAGATTTCGCTGACCCGGGCCTCCAAGGAGAGACCAAGCACCAGCACCGGCCGTGCCCTGAGACCCACACTTAAGCCCCCGTCCTGAGTGTTATCACCCATGGGCCTGGGTTAAAGAGCCTCGCGCTCTTGGTTCTCCATTCCAAACTTAATCAGATTTCGCTGACCCGGGCCTCCATGGAGAGACCCAGCACCAGCACCGGCCGTGCCCGGGGACCCACACTTAGGCCCCCGTCCTGAGTGCTGAAAATGCCTAGAAATGTCTCACTCTTTGTGTTAGGGAAAGACACAATACTTGGGACACTTCTAGGCACTTTACATCATAGCAAAAATGCCTAGAAATGTCCCACACGTTTTCATGGGGAAAAATACAAAACACGGAAGAAAAAACCTCCAAATATGGCTGAGCCCGTGGACCCACTCTAAAGCCCACACCCTGAGTGCTGAAAATGCCTAGAAATGTCTCACTCTTTGTGTTAGGGAAAGACACAATACTTGGGACACTTCTAGGCACTTTACATCATAGCAAAAATGCCTAGAAATGTCCCACACGTTTTCATGGGGAAAAATACAAAACACGGGAGAAAAAACCTCCAAATATGGCCGAGCCCAGGGACCCACTCTAAAGCCAAAACCCTGAGTGCTGAAAATGCCTAGAAATGTTCCACTCTTTGTGTTAGGGAAAAATACAATACATGGGACATTTGTAGGCGCTTTACATTATAGCAAAAATGCCTAGAAATGTCCCAACCAATCAGAATGAGCCGGACGCTTCTAGGCACTTATCACTGAGGCAAAATGCCTGGAAATGTCCCACACTTTTTTATGTTAGGGTAATACAATACATGGGACACTTGTAGGCACTTTACATTACAGCAAAATGTCTAGAAATGTCCCATACTAGGGCTCACGGAAGTGCAATATTTGGGACTCTCTCTGAGTAATGTCGTGTATTCATTAGACTAAAACATGTTGGTATGTGTGCTTAAAACATAATGACTTGGCTTAGATTGATGATGACTGCCTTTTGGACTCTTAGTCATTCTCAGAGAGTCCTCAAGATGGTTATCTTATTTATTCCCTAACTCTTGGGTATGACCTTTGATATAGGGAATTGTTTCTGACCAGCTGATGAATGGATTCAGATGGACTGTCTTTTGATTAACTTATCTTGGTCCTCAGACACAAAAATGTGCCGTTATAGTCAGAAATCCCATGTGGGATGTGTTTAACCTGAAGTCATGGGTGGATCCAAACTCCCTATATATGTGTGCTTTAGACCACTGCAAATCAGATTTTCACTATTGGCTGTGTGTCTCCGGGTATCTAGATGCCCGTCCCGACCTGTAATTTCTTGTAATAAACTTTGTTACACTGAAAGTACTGGGTCCTCGGAATCCTTCCTTCATCATCAACAACTTCTACAACATCATTGACCTCTCGGCTGCATCAAATATACGTTAGTAATTAAAAAGGAAACATTCCTATGACCCTCTTTAAAGGAAACACTCCTATGCTTATCTCCAAAGGATCCTTGGTTCCCGTTCTTACCCATGTTGCCTTTGGTTATCTCCAAAGGAATCAAAGGAAACATATGTATATCAGTTTCCTGTGTTTAGATCTCTTTCTTAGTCACATTTCACTGAACCGGGCCTTCACGGAGAGACGAAGCACCAGCACCGGCCGTGCCCTGAGACCCACACTTAAGCCCCCGTCCTGAGTGTTATCACCCATGGGCCTGGGTTAAAGAGCCTCGCGCTCTTGGTTCTCCATTCCAAACTTAATCAGATTTCGCTGACCCGGGCCTCCAAGGAGAGACCAAGCACCAGCACCGGCCGTGCCCTGAGACCCACACTTAAGCCCCCGTCCTGAGTGTTATCACCCATGGGCCTGGGTTAAAGAGCCTCGCGCTCTTGGTTCTCCATTCCAAACTTAGTCAGATTTCGTTGACCCGGGCCTCCAAGGAGAGACCAAGCACCAGCACCGGCCGTGCCCTGAGACCCACACTTAAGCCCCCATCCTGAGTGTTATCACCCATGGGCCTTGGTTAAAGAGCCTCGCGCTCTCGGTTCTCCAATCCAAACTTAGTCAGATTTCGCTTACCCGGGCCTCCAAGGAGAAACCAAGCACCAGCACCGGCCGTGCCCGCAGACCCACACTTAAGCCCCCGTCCTGAGTGTTATCACCCATGGGCCTGGGTTAAAGATCCTCGCGCTCTTGGTTCTCCATTCCACACTTAGTCAGATTTCGCTGACCCGGGCCTACATGGAGAGACCCAGCACCAGCACCGGCCGTGCCCGGGGACCCACACTTAGGCCCCCGTCCTGAGTGCTGAAAATACCTAGAAATGTCTCACTCTTTGTGTTAGGGAAAGACACAATACTTGGGACACTTCTAGGCACTTTACATCATAGCAAAAATGCCTAGAAATGTCCCACACGTTTTCATGGGGAAAAATACAAAACACGGGAGAAAAAACCTCCAAATATGGCCGAGCCCAGGGACCCACTCTAAAGCCAAAACCCTGAGTGCTGAAAATGCCTAGAAATGTTCCACTCTTTGTGTTAGGGAAAAATACAATACATGGGACATTTGTAGGCGCTTTACATTATAGCAAAAATGCCTAGAAATGTCCCAACCAATCAGAATGAGCCGGACGCTTCTAGGCACTTATCACTGAGGCAAAATGCCTGGAAATGTCCCACACTTTTTTATGTTAGGGTAATACAATACATGGGACACTTGTAGGCACTTTACATTACAGCAAAATGTCTAGAAATGTCCCATACTAGGGCTTACGGAAGTGCAATATTTGGGACTCTCTCTGAGTAATGTCGTGTATTCATTAGACTAAAACATGTTGGTATGTGTGCTTAAAACATAATGACTTGGCTTAGATTGATGATGACTGCCTTTTGGACTCTTAGTCATTCTCAGAGAGTCCTCAAGATGGTTATCTTATTTATTCCCTAACTCTTGGGTATGACCTTTGATATAGGGAATTGTTTCTGACCAGCTGATGAATGGATTCAGATGGACTGTCTTTTGATTAACTTATCTTGGTCCTCAGACACAAAAATGTGCCGTTATAGTCAGAAATCCCATGTGGGATGTGTTTAACCTGAAGTCATGGGTGGATCCAAACTCCCTATATATGTGTGCTTTAGACCACTGCAAATCAGATTTTCACTATTGGCTGTGTGTCTCCGGGTATCTAGATGCCCGTCCCGACCTGTAATTTCTTGTAATAAACTTTGTTACACTGAAAGTACTGGGTCCTCGGAATCCTTCCTTCATCATCAACAACTTCTACAACATCATTGACCTCTCGGCTGCATCAAATATACGTTAGTAATTAAAAAGGAAACATTCCTATGACCCTCTTTAAAGGAAACACTCCTATGCTTATCTCCAAAGGATCCTTGGTTCCCGTTCTTACCCATGTTGCCTTTGGTTATCTCCAAAGGAATCAAAGGAAACATATGTATATCAGTTTCCTGTGTTTAGATCTCTTTCTTAGTCACATTTCACTGAACCGGGCCTTCACGGAGAGACCAAGCACCAGCACCGGCCGTGCCCTGAGACCCACACTTAAGCCCCCGTCCTGAGTGTTATCACCCATGGGCCTGGGTTAAAGAGCCTCGCGCTCTTGGTTCTCCATTCCAAACTTAATCAGATTTCGCTGACCCGGGCCTCCAAGGAGAGACCAAGCACCAGCACCGGCCGTGCCCTGAGACCCACACTTAAGCCCCCGTCCTGAGTGTTATCACCCATGGGCCTGGGTTAAAGAGCCTCGCGCTCTTGGTTCTCCATTCCAAACTTAGTCAGATTTCGTTGACCCGGGCCTCCAAGGAGAGACCAAGCACCAGCACCGGCCGTGCCCTGAGACCCACACTTAAGCCCCCATCCTGAGTGTTATCACCCATGGGCCTTGGTTAAAGAGCCTCGCGCTCTCGGTTCTCCAATCCAAACTTAGTCAGATTTCGCTTACCCGGGCCTCCAAGGAGAAACCAAGCACCAGCACCGGCCGTGCCCGCAGACCCACACTTAAGCCCCCGTCCTGAGTGTTATCACCCATGGGCCTGGGTTAAAGATCCTCGCGCTCTTGGTTCTCCATTCCACACTTAGTCAGATTTCGCTGACCCGGGCCTACATGGAGAGACCCAGCACCAGCACCGGCCGTGCCCGGGGACCCACACTTAGGCCCCCGTCCTGAGTGCTGAAAATACCTAGAAATGTCTCACTCTTTGTGTTAGGGAAAGACACAATACTTGGGACACTTCTAGGCACTTTACATCATAGCAAAAATGCCTAGAAATGTCCCACACGTTTTCATGGGGAAAAATACAAAACACGGGAGAAAAAACCTCCAAATATGGCCGAGCCCAGGGACCCACTCTAAAGCCAAAACCCTGAGTGCTGAAAATGCCTAGAAATGTTCCACTCTTTGTGTTAGGGAAAAATACAATACATGGGACATTTGTAGGCGCTTTACATTATAGCAAAAATGCCTAGAAATGTCCCAACCAATCAGAATGAGCCGGACGCTTCTAGGCACTTATCACTGAGGCAAAATGCCTGGAAATGTCCCACACTTTTTTATGTTAGGGTAATACAATACATGGGACACTTGTAGGCACTTTACATTACAGCAAAATGTCTAGAAATGTCCCATACTAGGGCTTACGGAAGTGCAATATTTGGGACTCTCTCTGAGTAATGTCGTGTATTCATTAGACTAAAACATGTTGGTATGTGTGCTTAAAACATAATGACTTGGCTTAGATTGATGATGACTGCCTTTTGGACTCTTAGTCATTCTCAGAGAGTCCTCAAGATGGTTATCTTATTTATTCCCTAACTCTTGGGTATGACCTTTGATATAGGGAATTGTTTCTGACCAGCTGATGAATGGATTCAGATGGACTGTCTTTTGATTAACTTATCTTGGTCCTCAGACACAAAAATGTGCCGTTATAGTCAGAAATCCCATGTGGGATGTGTTTAACCTGAAGTCATGGGTGGATCCAAACTCCCTATATATGTGTGCTTTAGACCACTGCAAATCAGATTTTCACTATTGGCTGTGTGTCTCCGGGTATCTAGATGCCCGTCCCGACCTGTAATTTCTTGTAATAAACTTTGTTACACTGAAAGTACTGGGTCCTCGGAATCCTTCCTTCATCATCAACAACTTCTACAACATCATTGACCTCTCGGCTGCATCAAATATACGTTAGTAATTAAAAAGGAAACATTCCTATGACCCTCTTTAAAGGAAACACTCCTATGCTTATCTCCAAAGGATCCTTGGTTCCCGTTCTTACCCATGTTGCCTTTGGTTATCTCCAAAGGAATCAAAGGAAACATATGTATATCAGTTTCCTGTGTTTAGATCTCTTTCTTAGTCACATTTCACTGAACCGGGCCTTCACGGAGAGACCAAGCACCAGCACCGGCCGTGCCCTGAGACCCACACTTAAGCCCCCGTCCTGAGTGTTATCACCCATGGGCCTGGGTTAAAGAGCCTCGCGCTCTTGGTTCTCCATTCCAAACTTAATAAGATTTCGCTGACCCGGGCCTCCAAGGAGAGACCAAGCACCAGCACCGGCCGTGCCCTGAGACCCACACTTAAGCCCCCGTCCTGAGTGTTATCACCCATGGGCCTGGGTTAAAGAGCCTCGCGCTCTTGGTTCTCCATTCCAAACTTAGTCAGATTTCGTTGACCCGGGCCTCCAAGGAGAGACCAAGCACCAGCACCGGCCGTGCCCTGAGACCCACACTTAAGCCCCCATCCTGAGTGTTATCACCCATGGGCCTTGGTTAAAGAGCCTCGCGCTCTCGGTTCTCCAATCCAAACTTAGTCAGATTTCGCTTACCCGGGCCTCCAAGGAGAAACCAAGCACCAGCACCGGCCGTGCCCGCAGACCCACACTTAAGCCCCCGTCCTGAGTGTTATCACCCATGGGCCTGGGTTAAAGATCCTCGCGCTCTTGGTTCTCCATTCCACACTTAGTCAGATTTCGCTGACCCGGGCCTACATGGAGAGACCCAGCACCAGCACCGGCCGTGCCCGGGGACCCACACTTAGGCCCCCGTCCTGAGTGCTGAAAATGCCTAGAAATGTCTCACTCTTTGTGTTAGGGAAAGACACAATACTTGGGACACTTCTAGGCACTTTACATCATAGCAAAAATGCCTAGAAATGTCCCACACGTTTTCATGGGGAAAAATACAAAACACGGGAGAAAAAACCTCCAAATATGGCTGAGCCCGTGGACCCACTCTAAAGCCCACACCCTGAGTGCTGAAAATGCCTAGAAATGTCTCACTCTTTGTGTTAGGGAAAGACACAATACTTGGGACACTTCTAGGCACTTTACATCATAGCAAAAATGCCTAGAAATGTCCCACACGTTTTCATGGGGAAAAATACAAAACACGGGAGAATAAACCTCCAAATATGGCTGAGCCCAGGGACCCACTCTAAAGCCAACACCCTGAGTGCTGAAAATGCCTAGAAATGTTCCACTCTTTGTGTTAGGGAAAAATACAATACATGGGACATTTGTAGGCGCTTTACATTATAGCAAAAATGCCTAGAAATGTCCCAACCAATCAGAATGAGCCGGACGCTTCTAGGCACTTATCACTGAGGCAAAATGCCTGGAAATGTCCCACACTTTTTTATGTTAGGGTAATACAATACATGGGACACTTGTAGGCACTTTACATTACAGCAAAATGTCTAGAAATGTCCCATACTAGGGCTTACGGAAGTGCAATATTTGGGACTCTCTCTGAGTAATGTCGTGTATTCATTAGACTAAAACATGTTGGTATGTGTGCTTAAAACATAATGACTTGGCTTAGATTGATGATGACTGCCTTTTGGACTCTTAGTCATTCTCAGAGAGTCCTCAAGATGGTTATCTTATTTATTCCCTAACTCTTGGGTATGACCTTTGATATAGGGAATTGTTTCTGACCAGCTGATGAATGGATTCAGATGGACTGTCTTTTGATTAACTTATCTTGGTCCTCAGACACAAAAATGTGCCGTTATAGTCAGAAATCCCATGTGGGATGTGTTTAACCTGAAGTCATGGGTGGATCCAAACTCCCTATATATGTGTGCTTTAGACCACTGCAAATCAGATTTTCACTATTGGCTGTGTGTCTCCGGGTATCTAGATGCCCGTCCCGACCTGTAATTTCTTGTAATAAACTTTGTTACACTGAAAGTACTGGGTCCTCGGAATCCTTCCTTCATCATCAACAACTTCTACAACATCATTGACCTCTCGGCTGCATCAAATATACGTTAGTAATTAAAAAGGAAACATTCCTATGACCCTCTTTAAAGGAAACACTCCTATGCTTATCTCCAAAGGATCCTTGGTTCCCGTTCTTACCCATGTTGCCTTTGGTTATCTCCAAAGGAATCAAAGGAAACATATGTATATCAGTTTCCTGTGTTTAGATCTCTTTCTTAGTCACATTTCACTGAACCGGGCCTTCACGGAGAGACCAAGCACCAGCACCGGCCGTGCCCTGAGACCCACACTTAAGCCCCCGTCCTGAGTGTTATCACCCATGGGCCTGGGTTAAAGAGCCTCGCGCTCTTGGTTCTCCATTCCAAACTTAATCAGATTTCGCTGACCCGGGCCTCCAAGGAGAGACCAAGCACCAGCACCGGCCGTGCCCTGAGACCCACACTTAAGCCCCCGTCCTGAGTGTTATCACCCATGGGCCTGGGTTAAAGAGCCTCGCGCTCTTGGTTCTCCATTCCAAACTTAGTCAGATTTCGTTGACCCGGGCCTCCAAGGAGAGACCAAGCACCAGCACCGGCCGTGCCCTGAGACCCACACTTAAGCCCCCATCCTGAGTGTTATCACCCATGGGCCTTGGTTAAAGAGCCTCGCGCTCTCGGTTCTCCAATCCAAACTTAGTCAGATTTCGCTTACCCGGGCCTCCAAGGAGAAACCAAGCACCAGCACCGGCCGTGCCCGCAGACCCACACTTAAGCCCCCGTCCTGAGTGTTATCACCCATGGGCCTGGGTTAAAGATCCTCGCGCTCTTGGTTCTCCATTCCACACTTAGTCAGATTTCGCTGACCCGGGCCTACATGGAGAGACCCAGCACCAGCACCGGCCGTGCCCGGGGACCCACACTTAGGCCCCCGTCCTGAGTGCTGAAAATGCCTAGAAATGTCTCACTCTTTGTGTTAGGGAAAGACACAATACTTGGGACACTTCTAGGCACTTTACATCATAGCAAAAATGCCTAGAAATGTCCCACACGTTTTCATGGGGAAAAATACAAAACACGGGAGAAAAAACCTCCAAATATGGCTGAGCCCGTGGACCCACTCTAAAGCCCACACCCTGAGTGCTGAAAATGCCTAGAAATGTCTCACTCTTTGTGTTAGGGAAAGACACAATACTTGGGACACTTCTAGGCACTTTACATCATAGCAAAAATGCCTAGAAATGTCCCACACGTTTTCATGGGGAAAAATACAAAACACGGGAGAATAAACCTCCAAATATGGCTGAGCCCAGGGACCCACTCTAAAGCCAACACCCTGAGTGCTGAAAATGCCTAGAAATGTTCCACTCTTTGTGTTAGGGAAAAATACAATACATGGGACATTTGTAGGCGCTTTACATTATAGCAAAAATGCCTAGAAATGTCCCAACCAATCAGAATGAGCCGGACGCTTCTAGGCACTTATCACTGAGGCAAAATGCCTGGAAATGTCCCACACTTTTTTATGTTAGGGTAATACAATACATGGGACACTTGTAGGCACTTTACATTACAGCAAAATGTCTAGAAATGTCCCATACTAGGGCTTACGGAAGTGCAATATTTGGGACTCTCTCTGAGTAATGTCGTGTATTCATTAGACTAAAACATGTTGGTATGTGTGCTTAAAACATAATGACTTGGCTTAGATTGATGATGACTGCCTTTTGGACTCTTAGTCATTCTCAGAGAGTCCTCAAGATGGTTATCTTATTTATTCCCTAACTCTTGGGTATGACCTTTGATATAGGGAATTGTTTCTGACCAGCTGATGAATGGATTCAGATGGACTGTCTTTTGATTAACTTATCTTGGTCCTCAGACACAAAAATGTGCCGTTATAGTCAGAAATCCCATGTGGGATGTGTTTAACCTGAAGTCATGGGTGGATCCAAACTCCCTATATATGTGTGCTTTAGACCACTGCAAATCAGATTTTCACTATTGGCTGTGTGTCTCCGGGTATCTAGATGCCCGTCCCGACCTGTAATTTCTTGTAATAAACTTTGTTACACTGAAAGTACTGGGTCCTCGGAATCCTTCCTTCATCATCAACAACTTCTACAACATCATTGACCTCTCGGCTGCATCAAATATACGTTAGTAATTAAAAAGGAAACATTCCTATGACCCTCTTTAAAGGAAACACTCCTATGCTTATCTCCAAAGGATCCTTGGTTCCCGTTCTTACCCATGTTGCCTTTGGTTATCTCCAAAGGAATCAAAGGAAACATATGTATATCAGTTTCCTGTGTTTAGATCTCTTTCTTAGTCACATTTCACTGAACCGGGCCTTCACGGAGAGACCAAGCACCAGCACCGGCCGTGCCCTGAGACCCACACTTAAGCCCCCGTCCTGAGTGTTATCACCCATGGGCCTGGGTTAAAGAGCCTCGCGCTCTTGGTTCTCCATTCCAAACTTAATCAGATTTCGCTGACCCGGGCCTCCAAGGAGAGACCAAGCACCAGCACCGGCCGTGCCCTGAGACCCACACTTAAGCCCCCGTCCTGAGTGTTATCACCCATGGGCCTGGGTTAAAGAGCCTCGCGCTCTTGGTTCTCCATTCCAAACTTAGTCAGATTTCGTTGACCCGGGCCTCCAAGGAGAGACCAAGCACCAGCACCGGCCGTGCCCTGAGACCCACACTTAAGCCCCCATCCTGAGTGTTATCACCCATGGGCCTTGGTTAAAGAGCCTCGCGCTCTCGGTTCTCCAATCCAAACTTAGTCAGATTTCGCTTACCCGGGCCTCCAAGGAGAAACCAAGCACCAGCACCGGCCGTGCCCGCAGACCCACACTTAAGCCCCCGTCCTGAGTGTTATCACCCATGGGCCTGGGTTAAAGATCCTCGCGCTCTTGGTTCTCCATTCCACACTTAGTCAGATTTCGCTGACCCGGGCCTACATGGAGAGACCCAGCACCAGCACCGGCCGTGCCCGGGGACCCACACTTAGGCCCCCGTCCTGAGTGCTGAAAATGCCTAGAAATGTCTCACTCTTTGTGTTAGGGAAAGACACAATACTTGGGACACTTCTAGGCACTTTACATCATAGCAAAAATGCCTAGAAATGTCCCACACGTTTTCATGGGGAAAAATACAAAACACGGGAGAAAAAACCTCCAAATATGGCTGAGCCCGTGGACCCACTCTAAAGCCCACACCCTGAGTGCTGAAAATGCCTAGAAATGTCTCACTCTTTGTGTTAGGGAAAGACACAATACTTGGGACACTTCTAGGCACTTTACATCATAGCAAAAATGCCTAGAAATGTCCCACACGTTTTCATGGGGAAAAATACAAAACACGGGAGAATAAACCTCCAAATATGGCTGAGCCCAGGGACCCACTCTAAAGCCAACACCCTGAGTGCTGAAAATGCCTAGAAATGTTCCACTCTTTGTGTTAGGGAAAAATACAATACATGGGACATTTGTAGGCGCTTTACATTATAGCAAAAATGCCTAGAAATGTCCCAACCAATCAGAATGAGCCGGACGCTTCTAGGCACTTATCACTGAGGCAAAATGCCTGGAAATGTCCCACACTTTTTTATGTTAGGGTAATACAATACATGGGACACTTGTAGGCACTTTACATTACAGCAAAATGTCTAGAAATGTCCCATACTAGGGCTTACGGAAGTGCAATATTTGGGACTCTCTCTGAGTAATGTCGTGTATTCATTAGACTAAAACATGTTGGTATGTGTGCTTAAAACATAATGACTTGGCTTAGATTGATGATGACTGCCTTTTGGACTCTTAGTCATTCTCAGAGAGTCCTCAAGATGGTTATCTTATTTATTCCCTAACTCTTGGGTATGACCTTTGATATAGGGAATTGTTTCTGACCAGCTGATGAATGGATTCAGATGGACTGTCTTTTGATTAACTTATCTTGGTCCTCAGACACAAAAATGTGCCGTTATAGTCAGAAATCCCATGTGGGATGTGTTTAACCTGAAGTCATGGGTGGATCCAAACTCCCTATATATGTGTGCTTTAGACCACTGCAAATCAGATTTTCACTATTGGCTGTGTGTCTCCGGGTATCTAGATGCCCGTCCCGACCTGTAATTTCTTGTAATAAGCTTTGTTACACTGAAAGTACTGGGTCCTCGGAATCCTTCCTTCATCATCAACAACTTCTACAACATCATTGACCTCTCGGCTGCATCAAATATACGTTAGTAATTAAAAAGGAAACATTCCTATGATCCTCATTAAAGGAAACACTCCTATGCTTATCTCCAAAGGATCCTTGGTTCCCGTTCTTACCCATGTTGCCTTTGGTTATCTCCAAAGGAATCAAAGGAAACATATGTATATCAGTTTCCTGTGTTTAGATCTCTTTCTTAGTCACATTTCACTGAACCGGGCCTTCACGGAGAGACCAAGCACCAGCACCGGCCGTGCCCTGAGACCCACACTTAAGCCCCCGTCCTGAGTGTTATCACCCATGGGCCTGGGTTAAAGAGCCTCGCGCTCTTGGTTCTCCATTCCAAACTTAATCAGATTTCGCTGACCCGGGCCTCCAAGGAGAGACCAAGCACCAGCACCGGCCGTGCCCTGAGACCCACACTTAAGCCCCCGTCCTGAGTGTTATCACCCATGGGCCTGGGTTAAAGAGCCTCGCGCTCTTGGTTCTCCATTCCAAACTTAGTCAGATTTCTTTGACCCGGGCCTCCAAGGAGAGACCAAGCACCAGCACCGGCCGTGCCCTGAGACCCACACTTAAGCCCCCATCCTGAGTGTTATCACCCATGGGCCTTGGTTAAAGAGCCTCGCGCTCTCGGTTCTCCAATCCAAACTTAGTCAGATTTCGCTTACCCGGGCCTCCAAGGAGAAACCAAGCACCAGCACCGGCCGTGAACGCAGACCCACACTTAAGCCCCCGTCCTGAGTGTTATCACCCATGGGCCTGGGTTAAAGATCCTCGCGCTCTTGGTTCTCCATTCCACACTTAGTCAGATTTCGCTGACCCGGGCCTCCATGGAGAGACCCAGCTCCAGCACCGGCCGTGCCCGGGGACCCACACTTAGGCCCCCGTCCTGAGTGCTGAAAATGCCTAGAAATGTCTCACTCTTTGTGTTAGGGAAAGACACAATACTTGGGACACTTCTAGGCACTTTACATCATAGCAAAAATGCCTAGAAATGTCCCACACGTTTTCATGGGGAAAAATACAAAACACGGGAGAAAAAACCTCCAAATATGGCTGAGCCCGTGGACCCACTCTAAAGCCCACACCCTGAGTGCTGAAAATGCCTAGAAATGTCTCACTCTTTGTGTTAGGGAAAGACACAATACTTGGGACACTTCTAGGCACTTTACATCATAGCAAAAATGCCTAGAAATGTCCCACACGTTTTCATGGGGAAAAATACAAAACACGGGAGAAAAAACCTCCAAATATGTCTGAGCCCAGGGACCCACTCTAAAGCCAACACCCTGAGTGCTGAAAATGCCTAGAAATGTTCCACTCTTTGTGTTAGGGAAAAATACAATACATGGGACATTTGTAGGCGCTTTACATTATAGCAAAAATGCCTAGAAATGTCCCAACCAATCAGAATGAGCCGGACGCTTCTAGGCACTTATCACTGAGGCAAAATGCCTGGAAATGTCCCACACTTTTTTATGTTAGGGTAATACAATACATGGGACACTTGTAGGCACTTTACATTACAGCAAAATGTCTAGAAATGTCCCATACTAGGGGTTACGGAAGTGCAATATTTGGGACTCTCTCTGAGTAATGTCGTGTATTCATTAGACTAAAACATGTTGGTATGTGTGCTTAAAACATAATGACTTGGCTTAGATTGATGATGACTGCCTTTTGGACTCTTAGTCATTCTCAGAGAGTCCTCAAGATGGTTATCTTATTTATTCCCTAACTCTTGGGTATGACCTTTGATCTAGGGAATTGTTTCTGACCAGCTGATGAATGGATTCAGATGGACTGTCTTTTGATTAACTTATCTTGGTCCTCAGACACAAAAATGTGCCGTTATAGTCAGAAATCCCATGTGGGATGTGTTTAACCTGAAGTCATGGGTGGATCCAAACTCCCTATATATGTGTGCTTTAGACCACTGCAAATCAGATTTTCACTATTGGCTGTGTGTCTCCGGGTATCTAGATGCCCGTCCCGACCTGTAATTTCTTGTAATAAACTTTGTTACACTGAAAGTACTGGGTCCTCGGAATCCTTCCTTCATCATCAACAACTTCTACAACATCATTGACCTCTCGGCTGCATCAAATATACGTTAGTAATTAAAAAGGAAACATTCCTATGATCCTCTTTAAAGGAAACACTCCTATAATTATCTCCAAAGGATCCTTGGTTCCCGTTCTTACCCATGTTGCCTTTGGTTATCTCCAAAGGAATCAAAGGAAACATATGTCTATCAGTTTCCTGTGTTTAGATCTCTTTCTTAGTCACATTTCACT
The DNA here is from genome assembly GCF_947347685.1 of Pleuronectes platessa. Lineage (NCBI taxonomy): Eukaryota > Metazoa > Chordata > Actinopteri > Pleuronectiformes > Pleuronectidae > Pleuronectes > Pleuronectes platessa. The sequence goes on along the minus strand of NW_026519148.1, from coordinate 19,759 downwards.
GAACCGGGCCTTCACGGAGAGACCAAGCACCAGCACCGGCCGTGCCCTGAGACCCACACTTAAGCCCCCATCCTGAGTGTTATCACCCATGGGCCTTGGTTAAAGAGCCTCGCGCTCTCGGTTCTCCAATCCAAACTTAGTCAGATTTCGCTGACCCGGGCCTCCATGGAGAGACCCAGCACCAGCACCGGCCGTGCCCGGGGGCCCACACTTAGGCCCCCGTCCTGAGTGCTGAAAATGCCTAGAAATGTCTCACTCTTTGTGTTAGGGAAAGACACAATACTTGGGACACTTCTAGGCACTTTACATCATAGCAAAAATGCCTAGAAATGTCCCACACGTTTTCATGGGGAAAAATACAAAACACGGGAGAAAAAACCTCCAAATATGGCTGAGCCCGTGGACCCACTCTAAAGCCCACACCCTGAGTGCTGAAAATGCCTAGAAATGTCTCACTCTTTGTGTTAGGGAAAGACACAATACTTGGGACACTTCTAGGCACTTTACATCATAGCAAAAATGCCTAGAAATGTCCCACACGTTTTCATGGGGAAAAATACAAAACACGGGAGAAAAAACCTCCAAATATGGCTGAGCCCAGGGACCCACTCTAAAGCCAACACCCTGAGTGCTGAAAATGCCTAGAAATGTTCCACTCTTTGTGTTAGGGAAAAATACAATACATGGGACATTTGTAGGCGCTTTACATTATAGCAAAAATGCCTAGAAATGTCCCAACCAATCAGAATGAGCCGGACACTTCTAGGCACTTATCACTGAGGCAAAATGCCTGGAAATGTCCCACACTTTTTTATGTTAGGGTAATACAATACATGGGACACTTGTAGGCACTTTACATTACAGCAAAATGTCTAGAAATGTCCCATACTAGGGCTTACGGAAGTGCAATATTTGGGACTCTCTCTGAGTAATGTCGTGTATTCATTAGACTAAAACATGTTGGTATGTGTGCTTAAAACATAATGACTTGGCTTAGATTGATGATGACTGCCTTTTGGACTCTTAGTCATTCTCAGAGAGTCCTCAAGATGGTTATCTTATTTATTCCCTAACTCTTGGGTATGACCTTTGATATAGGGAATTGTTTCTGACCAGCTGATGAATGGATTCAGATGGACTGTCTTTTGATTAACTTATCTTGGTCCTCAGACACAAAAATGTGCCGTTATAGTCAGAAATCCCATGTGAGATGTGTTTAACCTGAAGTCATGGGTGGATCCAAACTCCCTATATATGTGTGCTTTAGACCACTGCAAATCAGATTTTCACTATTGGCTGTGTGTCTCCGGGTATCTAGATGCCCGTCCCGACCTGTAATTTCTTGTAATAAACTTTGTTACACTGAAAGTACTGGGTCCTCGGAATCCTTCCTTCATCATCAACAACTTCTACAACATCATTGACCTCTCGGCTGCATCAAATATACGTTAGTAATTAAAAAGGAAACATTCCTATGATCCTCTTTAAAGGAAACACTCCTATAATTATCTCCAAAGGATCCTTGGTTCCCGTTCTTACCCATGTTGCCTTTGGTTATCTCCAAAGGAATCAAAGGAAACATATGTATATCAGTTTCCTGTGTTTAGATCTCTTTCTTAGTCACATTTCACTGAACCGGGCCTTCACGGAGAGACCAAGCACCAGCACCGGCCGTGCCCTGAGACCCACACTTAAGCCCCCATCCTGAGTGTTATCACCCATGGGCCTTGGTTAAAGAGCCTCGCGCTCTCGGTTCTCCAATCCAAACTTAGTCAGATTTCGCTGACCCGGGCCTCCATGGAGAGACCCAGCACCAGCACCGGCCGTGCCCGGGGGCCCACACTTAGGCCCCCGTCCTGAGTGCTGAAAATGCCTAGAAATGTCTCACTCTTTGTGTTAGGGAAAGACACAATACTTGGGACACTTCTAGGCACTTTACATCATAGCAAAAATGCCTAGAAATGTCCCACACGTTTTCATGGGGAAAAATACAAAACACGGGAGAAAAAACCTCCAAATATGGCTGAGCCCGTGGACCCACTCTAAAGCCCACACCCTGAGTGCTGAAAATGCCTAGAAATGTCTCACTCTTTGTGTTAGGGAAAGACACAATACTTGGGACACTTCTAGGCACTTTACATCATAGCAAAAATGCCTAGAAATGTCCCACACGTTTTCATGGGGAAAAATACAAAACACGGGAGAAAAAACCTCCAAATATGGCTGAGCCCAGGGACCCACTCTAAAGCCAACACCCTGAGTGCTGAAAATGCCTAGAAATGTTCCACTCTTTGTGTTAGGGAAAAATACAATACATGGGACATTTGTAGGCGCTTTACATTATAGCAAAAATGCCTAGAAATGTCCCAACCAATCAGAATGAGCCGGACACTTCTAGGCACTTATCACTGAGGCAAAATGCCTGGAAATGTCCCACACTTTTTTATGTTAGGGTAATACAATACATGGGACACTTGTAGGCACTTTACATTACAGCAAAATGTCTAGAAATGTCCCATACTAGGGCTTACGGAAGTGCAATATTTGGGACTCTCTCTGAGTAATGTCGTGTATTCATTAGACTAAAACATGTTGGTATGTGTGCTTAAAACATAATGACTTGGCTTAGATTGATGATGACTGCCTTTTGGACTCTTAGTCATTCTCAGAGAGTCCTCAAGATGGTTATCTTATTTATTCCCTAACTCTTGGGTATGACCTTTGATATAGGGAATTGTTTCTGACCAGCTGATGAATGGATTCAGATGGACTGTCTTTTGATTAACTTATCTTGGTCCTCAGACACAAAAATGTGCCGTTATAGTCAGAAATCCCATGTGGGATGTGTTTAACCTGAAGTCATGGGTGGATCCAAACTCCCTATATATGTGTGCTTTAGACCACTGCAAATCAGATTTTCACTATTGGCTGTGTGTCTCCGGGTATCTAGATGCCCGTCCCGACCTGTAATTTCTTGTAATAAACTTTGTTACACTGAAAGTACTGGGTCCTCGGAATCCTTCCTTCATCATCAACAACTTCTACAACATCATTGACCTCTCGGCTGCATCAAATATACGTTAGTAATTAAAAAGGAAACATTCCTATGATCCTCTTTAAAGGAAACACTCCTATGCTTATCTCCAAAGGATCCTTGGTTCCCGTTCTTACCCATGTTGCCTTTGGTTATCTCCAAAGGAATCAAAGGAAACATATGTATATCAGTTTCCTGTGTTTAGATCTCTTTCTTAGTCACATTTCACTGAACCGGGCCTTCACGGAGAGACCAAGCACCAGCACCGGCCGTGCCCTGAGACCCACACTTAAGCCCCCGTCCTGAGTGTTATCACCCATGGGCCTGGGTTAAAGAGCCTCGCGCTCTTGGTTCTCCATTCCAAACTTAATCAGATTTCGCTGACCCGGGCCTCCAAGGAGAGACCAAGCACCAGCACCGGCCGTGCCCTGAGACCCACACTTAAGCCCCCGTCCTGAGTGTTATCACCCATGGGCCTGGGTTAAAGAGCCTCGCGCTCTTGGTTCTCCATTCCAAACTTAATCAGATTTCGCTGACCCGGGCCTCCAAGGAGAGACCAAGCACCAGCACCGGCCGTGGCCTGAGACCCACACTTAAGCCCCCGTCCTGATTGTTATCACCCATGGGCCTGGGTTAAAGAGCCTCGCGCTCTTGGTTCTCCATTCCAAACTTAGTCAGATTTCGTTGACCCGGGCCTCCAAGGAGAGACCAAGCACCAGCACCGGCCGTGCCCTGAGACCCACACTTAAGCCCCCATCCTGAGTGTTATCACCCATGGGCCTTGGTTAAAGAGCCTCGCGCTCTCGGTTCTCCAATCCAAACTTAGTCAGATTTCGCTTACCCGGGCCTCCAAGGAGAAACCAAGCACCAGCACCGGCCGTGCCCGCAGACCCACACTTAAGCCCCCGTCCTGAGTGTTATCACCCATGGGCCTGGGTTAAAGATCCTCGCGCTCTTGGTTCTCCATTCCACACTTAGTCAGATTTCGCTGACCCGGGCCTCCATGGAGAGACCCAGCACCAGCACCGGCCGTGCCCGGGGACCCACACTTAGGCCCCCGTCCTGAGTGCTGAAAATGCCTAGAAATGTCTCACTCTTTGTGTTAGGGAAAGACACAATACTTGGGACACTTCTAGGCACTTTACATCATAGCAAAAATGCCTAGAAATGTCCCACACGTTTTCATGGGGAAAAATACAAAACACGGGAGAAAAAACCTCCAAATATGGCTGAGCCCGTGGACCCACTCTAAAGCCCACACCCTGAGTGCTGAAAATGCCTAGAAATGTCTCACTCTTTGTGTTAGGGAAAGACACAATACTTGGGACACTTCTAGGCACTTTACATCATAGCAAAAATGCCTAGAAATGTCCCACACGTTTTCATGGGGAAAAATACAAAACACGGGAGAAAAAACCTCCAAATATGGCTGAGCCCAGGGACCCACTCTAAAGCCAACACCCTGAGTGCTGAAAATGCCTAGAAATGTTCCACTCTTTGTGTTAGGGAAAAATACAATACATGGGACATTTGTAGGCGCTTTACATTATAGCAAAAATGCCTAGAAATGTCCCAACCAATCAGAATGAGCCGGACGCTTCTAGGCACTTATCACTGAGGCAAAATGCCTGGAAATGTCCCACACTTTTTTATGTTAGGGTAATACAATACATGGGACACTTGTAGGCACTTTACATTACAGCAAAATGTCTAGAAATGTCCCATACTAGGGCTTACGGAAGTGCAATATTTGGGACTCTCTCTGAGTAATGTCGTGTATTCATTAGACTAAAACATGTTGGTATGTGTGCTTAAAACATAATGACTTGGCTTAGATTGATGATGACTGCCTTTTGGACTCTTAGTCATTCTCAGAGAGTCCTCAAGATGGTTATCTTATTTATTCCCTAACTCTTGGGTATGACCTTTGATATAGGGAATTGTTTCTGACCAGCTGATGAATGGATTCAGATGGACTGTCTTTTGATTAACTTATCTTGGTCCTCAGACACAAAAATGTGCCGTTATAGTCAGAAATCCCATGTGGGATGTGTTTAACCTGAAGTCATGGGTGGATCCAAACTCCCTATATATGTGTGCTTTAGACCACTGCAAATCAGATTTTCACTATTGGCTGTGTGTCTCCGGGTATCTAGATGCCCGTCCCGACCTGTAATTTCTTGTAATAAGCTTTGTTACACTGAAAGTACTGGGTCCTCGGAATCCTTCCTTCATCATCAACAACTTCTACAACATCATTGACCTCTCGGCTGCATCAAATATACGTTAGTAATTAAAAAGGAAACATTCCTATGATCCTCTTTAAAGGAAACACTCCTATGCTTATCTCCAAAGGATCCTTGGTTCCCGTTCTTACCCATGTTGCCTTTGGTTATCTCCAAAGGAATCAAAGGAAACATATGTATATCAGTTTCCTGTGTTTAGATCTCTTTCTTAGTCACATTTCACTGAACCGGGCCTTCACGGAGAGACCAAGCACCAGCACCGGCCGTGCCCTGAGACCCACACTTAAGCCCCCGTCCTGAGTGTTATCACCCATGGGCCTGGGTTAAAGAGCCTCGCGCTCTTGGTTCTCCATTCCAAACTTAATCAGATTTCGCTGACCCGGGCCTCCAAGGAGAGACCAAGCACCAGCACCGGCCGTGCCCTGAGACCCACACTTAAGCCCCCGTCCTGAGTGTTATCACCCATGGGCCTGGGTTAAAGAGCCTCGCGCTCTTGGTTCTCCATTCCAAACTTAATCAGATTTCGCTGACCCGGGCCTCCATGGAGAGACCCAGCACCAGCACCGGCCGTGCCCGGGGACCCACACTTAGGCCCCCGTCCTGAGTGCTGAAAATGCCTAGAAATGTCTCACTCTTTGTGTTAGGGAAAGACACAATACTTGGGACACTTCTAGGCACTTTACATCATAGCAAAAATGCCTAGAAATGTCCCACACGTTTTCATGGGGAAAAATACAAAACACGGAAGAAAAAACCTCCAAATATGGCTGAGCCCGTGGACCCACTCTAAAGCCCACACCCTGAGTGCTGAAAATGCCTAGAAATGTCTCACTCTTTGTGTTAGGGAAAGACACAATACTTGGGACACTTCTAGGCACTTTACATCATAGCAAAAATGCCTAGAAATGTCCCACACGTTTTCATGGGGAAAAATACAAAACACGGGAGAAAAAACCTCCAAATATGGCCGAGCCCAGGGACCCACTCTAAAGCCAAAACCCTGAGTGCTGAAAATGCCTAGAAATGTTCCACTCTTTGTGTTAGGGAAAAATACAATACATGGGACATTTGTAGGCGCTTTACATTATAGCAAAAATGCCTAGAAATGTCCCAACCAATCAGAATGAGCCGGACGCTTCTAGGCACTTATCACTGAGGCAAAATGCCTGGAAATGTCCCACACTTTTTTATGTTAGGGTAATACAATACATGGGACACTTGTAGGCACTTTACATTACAGCAAAATGTCTAGAAATGTCCCATACTAGGGCTCACGGAAGTGCAATATTTGGGACTCTCTCTGAGTAATGTCGTGTATTCATTAGACTAAAACATGTTGGTATGTGTGCTTAAAACATAATGACTTGGCTTAGATTGATGATGACTGCCTTTTGGACTCTTAGTCATTCTCAGAGAGTCCTCAAGATGGTTATCTTATTTATTCCCTAACTCTTGGGTATGACCTTTGATATAGGGAATTGTTTCTGACCAGCTGATGAATGGATTCAGATGGACTGTCTTTTGATTAACTTATCTTGGTCCTCAGACACAAAAATGTGCCGTTATAGTCAGAAATCCCATGTGGGATGTGTTTAACCTGAAGTCATGGGTGGATCCAAACTCCCTATATATGTGTGCTTTAGACCACTGCAAATCAGATTTTCACTATTGGCTGTGTGTCTCCGGGTATCTAGATGCCCGTCCCGACCTGTAATTTCTTGTAATAAACTTTGTTACACTGAAAGTACTGGGTCCTCGGAATCCTTCCTTCATCATCAACAACTTCTACAACATCATTGACCTCTCGGCTGCATCAAATATACGTTAGTAATTAAAAAGGAAACATTCCTATGACCCTCTTTAAAGGAAACACTCCTATGCTTATCTCCAAAGGATCCTTGGTTCCCGTTCTTACCCATGTTGCCTTTGGTTATCTCCAAAGGAATCAAAGGAAACATATGTATATCAGTTTCCTGTGTTTAGATCTCTTTCTTAGTCACATTTCACTGAACCGGGCCTTCACGGAGAGACGAAGCACCAGCACCGGCCGTGCCCTGAGACCCACACTTAAGCCCCCGTCCTGAGTGTTATCACCCATGGGCCTGGGTTAAAGAGCCTCGCGCTCTTGGTTCTCCATTCCAAACTTAATCAGATTTCGCTGACCCGGGCCTCCAAGGAGAGACCAAGCACCAGCACCGGCCGTGCCCTGAGACCCACACTTAAGCCCCCGTCCTGAGTGTTATCACCCATGGGCCTGGGTTAAAGAGCCTCGCGCTCTTGGTTCTCCATTCCAAACTTAGTCAGATTTCGTTGACCCGGGCCTCCAAGGAGAGACCAAGCACCAGCACCGGCCGTGCCCTGAGACCCACACTTAAGCCCCCATCCTGAGTGTTATCACCCATGGGCCTTGGTTAAAGAGCCTCGCGCTCTCGGTTCTCCAATCCAAACTTAGTCAGATTTCGCTTACCCGGGCCTCCAAGGAGAAACCAAGCACCAGCACCGGCCGTGCCCGCAGACCCACACTTAAGCCCCCGTCCTGAGTGTTATCACCCATGGGCCTGGGTTAAAGATCCTCGCGCTCTTGGTTCTCCATTCCACACTTAGTCAGATTTCGCTGACCCGGGCCTACATGGAGAGACCCAGCACCAGCACCGGCCGTGCCCGGGGACCCACACTTAGGCCCCCGTCCTGAGTGCTGAAAATACCTAGAAATGTCTCACTCTTTGTGTTAGGGAAAGACACAATACTTGGGACACTTCTAGGCACTTTACATCATAGCAAAAATGCCTAGAAATGTCCCACACGTTTTCATGGGGAAAAATACAAAACACGGGAGAAAAAACCTCCAAATATGGCCGAGCCCAGGGACCCACTCTAAAGCCAAAACCCTGAGTGCTGAAAATGCCTAGAAATGTTCCACTCTTTGTGTTAGGGAAAAATACAATACATGGGACATTTGTAGGCGCTTTACATTATAGCAAAAATGCCTAGAAATGTCCCAACCAATCAGAATGAGCCGGACGCTTCTAGGCACTTATCACTGAGGCAAAATGCCTGGAAATGTCCCACACTTTTTTATGTTAGGGTAATACAATACATGGGACACTTGTAGGCACTTTACATTACAGCAAAATGTCTAGAAATGTCCCATACTAGGGCTTACGGAAGTGCAATATTTGGGACTCTCTCTGAGTAATGTCGTGTATTCATTAGACTAAAACATGTTGGTATGTGTGCTTAAAACATAATGACTTGGCTTAGATTGATGATGACTGCCTTTTGGACTCTTAGTCATTCTCAGAGAGTCCTCAAGATGGTTATCTTATTTATTCCCTAACTCTTGGGTATGACCTTTGATATAGGGAATTGTTTCTGACCAGCTGATGAATGGATTCAGATGGACTGTCTTTTGATTAACTTATCTTGGTCCTCAGACACAAAAATGTGCCGTTATAGTCAGAAATCCCATGTGGGATGTGTTTAACCTGAAGTCATGGGTGGATCCAAACTCCCTATATATGTGTGCTTTAGACCACTGCAAATCAGATTTTCACTATTGGCTGTGTGTCTCCGGGTATCTAGATGCCCGTCCCGACCTGTAATTTCTTGTAATAAACTTTGTTACACTGAAAGTACTGGGTCCTCGGAATCCTTCCTTCATCATCAACAACTTCTACAACATCATTGACCTCTCGGCTGCATCAAATATACGTTAGTAATTAAAAAGGAAACATTCCTATGACCCTCTTTAAAGGAAACACTCCTATGCTTATCTCCAAAGGATCCTTGGTTCCCGTTCTTACCCATGTTGCCTTTGGTTATCTCCAAAGGAATCAAAGGAAACATATGTATATCAGTTTCCTGTGTTTAGATCTCTTTCTTAGTCACATTTCACTGAACCGGGCCTTCACGGAGAGACCAAGCACCAGCACCGGCCGTGCCCTGAGACCCACACTTAAGCCCCCGTCCTGAGTGTTATCACCCATGGGCCTGGGTTAAAGAGCCTCGCGCTCTTGGTTCTCCATTCCAAACTTAATCAGATTTCGCTGACCCGGGCCTCCAAGGAGAGACCAAGCACCAGCACCGGCCGTGCCCTGAGACCCACACTTAAGCCCCCGTCCTGAGTGTTATCACCCATGGGCCTGGGTTAAAGAGCCTCGCGCTCTTGGTTCTCCATTCCAAACTTAGTCAGATTTCGTTGACCCGGGCCTCCAAGGAGAGACCAAGCACCAGCACCGGCCGTGCCCTGAGACCCACACTTAAGCCCCCATCCTGAGTGTTATCACCCATGGGCCTTGGTTAAAGAGCCTCGCGCTCTCGGTTCTCCAATCCAAACTTAGTCAGATTTCGCTTACCCGGGCCTCCAAGGAGAAACCAAGCACCAGCACCGGCCGTGCCCGCAGACCCACACTTAAGCCCCCGTCCTGAGTGTTATCACCCATGGGCCTGGGTTAAAGATCCTCGCGCTCTTGGTTCTCCATTCCACACTTAGTCAGATTTCGCTGACCCGGGCCTACATGGAGAGACCCAGCACCAGCACCGGCCGTGCCCGGGGACCCACACTTAGGCCCCCGTCCTGAGTGCTGAAAATACCTAGAAATGTCTCACTCTTTGTGTTAGGGAAAGACACAATACTTGGGACACTTCTAGGCACTTTACATCATAGCAAAAATGCCTAGAAATGTCCCACACGTTTTCATGGGGAAAAATACAAAACACGGGAGAAAAAACCTCCAAATATGGCCGAGCCCAGGGACCCACTCTAAAGCCAAAACCCTGAGTGCTGAAAATGCCTAGAAATGTTCCACTCTTTGTGTTAGGGAAAAATACAATACATGGGACATTTGTAGGCGCTTTACATTATAGCAAAAATGCCTAGAAATGTCCCAACCAATCAGAATGAGCCGGACGCTTCTAGGCACTTATCACTGAGGCAAAATGCCTGGAAATGTCCCACACTTTTTTATGTTAGGGTAATACAATACATGGGACACTTGTAGGCACTTTACATTACAGCAAAATGTCTAGAAATGTCCCATACTAGGGCTTACGGAAGTGCAATATTTGGGACTCTCTCTGAGTAATGTCGTGTATTCATTAGACTAAAACATGTTGGTATGTGTGCTTAAAACATAATGACTTGGCTTAGATTGATGATGACTGCCTTTTGGACTCTTAGTCATTCTCAGAGAGTCCTCAAGATGGTTATCTTATTTATTCCCTAACTCTTGGGTATGACCTTTGATATAGGGAATTGTTTCTGACCAGCTGATGAATGGATTCAGATGGACTGTCTTTTGATTAACTTATCTTGGTCCTCAGACACAAAAATGTGCCGTTATAGTCAGAAATCCCATGTGGGATGTGTTTAACCTGAAGTCATGGGTGGATCCAAACTCCCTATATATGTGTGCTTTAGACCACTGCAAATCAGATTTTCACTATTGGCTGTGTGTCTCCGGGTATCTAGATGCCCGTCCCGACCTGTAATTTCTTGTAATAAACTTTGTTACACTGAAAGTACTGGGTCCTCGGAATCCTTCCTTCATCATCAACAACTTCTACAACATCATTGACCTCTCGGCTGCATCAAATATACGTTAGTAATTAAAAAGGAAACATTCCTATGACCCTCTTTAAAGGAAACACTCCTATGCTTATCTCCAAAGGATCCTTGGTTCCCGTTCTTACCCATGTTGCCTTTGGTTATCTCCAAAGGAATCAAAGGAAACATATGTATATCAGTTTCCTGTGTTTAGATCTCTTTCTTAGTCACATTTCACTGAACCGGGCCTTCACGGAGAGACCAAGCACCAGCACCGGCCGTGCCCTGAGACCCACACTTAAGCCCCCGTCCTGAGTGTTATCACCCATGGGCCTGGGTTAAAGAGCCTCGCGCTCTTGGTTCTCCATTCCAAACTTAATAAGATTTCGCTGACCCGGGCCTCCAAGGAGAGACCAAGCACCAGCACCGGCCGTGCCCTGAGACCCACACTTAAGCCCCCGTCCTGAGTGTTATCACCCATGGGCCTGGGTTAAAGAGCCTCGCGCTCTTGGTTCTCCATTCCAAACTTAGTCAGATTTCGTTGACCCGGGCCTCCAAGGAGAGACCAAGCACCAGCACCGGCCGTGCCCTGAGACCCACACTTAAGCCCCCATCCTGAGTGTTATCACCCATGGGCCTTGGTTAAAGAGCCTCGCGCTCTCGGTTCTCCAATCCAAACTTAGTCAGATTTCGCTTACCCGGGCCTCCAAGGAGAAACCAAGCACCAGCACCGGCCGTGCCCGCAGACCCACACTTAAGCCCCCGTCCTGAGTGTTATCACCCATGGGCCTGGGTTAAAGATCCTCGCGCTCTTGGTTCTCCATTCCACACTTAGTCAGATTTCGCTGACCCGGGCCTACATGGAGAGACCCAGCACCAGCACCGGCCGTGCCCGGGGACCCACACTTAGGCCCCCGTCCTGAGTGCTGAAAATGCCTAGAAATGTCTCACTCTTTGTGTTAGGGAAAGACACAATACTTGGGACACTTCTAGGCACTTTACATCATAGCAAAAATGCCTAGAAATGTCCCACACGTTTTCATGGGGAAAAATACAAAACACGGGAGAAAAAACCTCCAAATATGGCTGAGCCCGTGGACCCACTCTAAAGCCCACACCCTGAGTGCTGAAAATGCCTAGAAATGTCTCACTCTTTGTGTTAGGGAAAGACACAATACTTGGGACACTTCTAGGCACTTTACATCATAGCAAAAATGCCTAGAAATGTCCCACACGTTTTCATGGGGAAAAATACAAAACACGGGAGAATAAACCTCCAAATATGGCTGAGCCCAGGGACCCACTCTAAAGCCAACACCCTGAGTGCTGAAAATGCCTAGAAATGTTCCACTCTTTGTGTTAGGGAAAAATACAATACATGGGACATTTGTAGGCGCTTTACATTATAGCAAAAATGCCTAGAAATGTCCCAACCAATCAGAATGAGCCGGACGCTTCTAGGCACTTATCACTGAGGCAAAATGCCTGGAAATGTCCCACACTTTTTTATGTTAGGGTAATACAATACATGGGACACTTGTAGGCACTTTACATTACAGCAAAATGTCTAGAAATGTCCCATACTAGGGCTTACGGAAGTGCAATATTTGGGACTCTCTCTGAGTAATGTCGTGTATTCATTAGACTAAAACATGTTGGTATGTGTGCTTAAAACATAATGACTTGGCTTAGATTGATGATGACTGCCTTTTGGACTCTTAGTCATTCTCAGAGAGTCCTCAAGATGGTTATCTTATTTATTCCCTAACTCTTGGGTATGACCTTTGATATAGGGAATTGTTTCTGACCAGCTGATGAATGGATTCAGATGGACTGTCTTTTGATTAACTTATCTTGGTCCTCAGACACAAAAATGTGCCGTTATAGTCAGAAATCCCATGTGGGATGTGTTTAACCTGAAGTCATGGGTGGATCCAAACTCCCTATATATGTGTGCTTTAGACCACTGCAAATCAGATTTTCACTATTGGCTGTGTGTCTCCGGGTATCTAGATGCCCGTCCCGACCTGTAATTTCTTGTAATAAACTTTGTTACACTGAAAGTACTGGGTCCTCGGAATCCTTCCTTCATCATCAACAACTTCTACAACATCATTGACCTCTCGGCTGCATCAAATATACGTTAGTAATTAAAAAGGAAACATTCCTATGACCCTCTTTAAAGGAAACACTCCTATGCTTATCTCCAAAGGATCCTTGGTTCCCGTTCTTACCCATGTTGCCTTTGGTTATCTCCAAAGGAATCAAAGGAAACATATGTATATCAGTTTCCTGTGTTTAGATCTCTTTCTTAGTCACATTTCACTGAACCGGGCCTTCACGGAGAGACCAAGCACCAGCACCGGCCGTGCCCTGAGACCCACACTTAAGCCCCCGTCCTGAGTGTTATCACCCATGGGCCTGGGTTAAAGAGCCTCGCGCTCTTGGTTCTCCATTCCAAACTTAATCAGATTTCGCTGACCCGGGCCTCCAAGGAGAGACCAAGCACCAGCACCGGCCGTGCCCTGAGACCCACACTTAAGCCCCCGTCCTGAGTGTTATCACCCATGGGCCTGGGTTAAAGAGCCTCGCGCTCTTGGTTCTCCATTCCAAACTTAGTCAGATTTCGTTGACCCGGGCCTCCAAGGAGAGACCAAGCACCAGCACCGGCCGTGCCCTGAGACCCACACTTAAGCCCCCATCCTGAGTGTTATCACCCATGGGCCTTGGTTAAAGAGCCTCGCGCTCTCGGTTCTCCAATCCAAACTTAGTCAGATTTCGCTTACCCGGGCCTCCAAGGAGAAACCAAGCACCAGCACCGGCCGTGCCCGCAGACCCACACTTAAGCCCCCGTCCTGAGTGTTATCACCCATGGGCCTGGGTTAAAGATCCTCGCGCTCTTGGTTCTCCATTCCACACTTAGTCAGATTTCGCTGACCCGGGCCTACATGGAGAGACCCAGCACCAGCACCGGCCGTGCCCGGGGACCCACACTTAGGCCCCCGTCCTGAGTGCTGAAAATGCCTAGAAATGTCTCACTCTTTGTGTTAGGGAAAGACACAATACTTGGGACACTTCTAGGCACTTTACATCATAGCAAAAATGCCTAGAAATGTCCCACACGTTTTCATGGGGAAAAATACAAAACACGGGAGAAAAAACCTCCAAATATGGCTGAGCCCGTGGACCCACTCTAAAGCCCACACCCTGAGTGCTGAAAATGCCTAGAAATGTCTCACTCTTTGTGTTAGGGAAAGACACAATACTTGGGACACTTCTAGGCACTTTACATCATAGCAAAAATGCCTAGAAATGTCCCACACGTTTTCATGGGGAAAAATACAAAACACGGGAGAATAAACCTCCAAATATGGCTGAGCCCAGGGACCCACTCTAAAGCCAACACCCTGAGTGCTGAAAATGCCTAGAAATGTTCCACTCTTTGTGTTAGGGAAAAATACAATACATGGGACATTTGTAGGCGCTTTACATTATAGCAAAAATGCCTAGAAATGTCCCAACCAATCAGAATGAGCCGGACGCTTCTAGGCACTTATCACTGAGGCAAAATGCCTGGAAATGTCCCACACTTTTTTATGTTAGGGTAATACAATACATGGGACACTTGTAGGCACTTTACATTACAGCAAAATGTCTAGAAATGTCCCATACTAGGGCTTACGGAAGTGCAATATTTGGGACTCTCTCTGAGTAATGTCGTGTATTCATTAGACTAAAACATGTTGGTATGTGTGCTTAAAACATAATGACTTGGCTTAGATTGATGATGACTGCCTTTTGGACTCTTAGTCATTCTCAGAGAGTCCTCAAGATGGTTATCTTATTTATTCCCTAACTCTTGGGTATGACCTTTGATATAGGGAATTGTTTCTGACCAGCTGATGAATGGATTCAGATGGACTGTCTTTTGATTAACTTATCTTGGTCCTCAGACACAAAAATGTGCCGTTATAGTCAGAAATCCCATGTGGGATGTGTTTAACCTGAAGTCATGGGTGGATCCAAACTCCCTATATATGTGTGCTTTAGACCACTGCAAATCAGATTTTCACTATTGGCTGTGTGTCTCCGGGTATCTAGATGCCCGTCCCGACCTGTAATTTCTTGTAATAAACTTTGTTACACTGAAAGTACTGGGTCCTCGGAATCCTTCCTTCATCATCAACAACTTCTACAACATCATTGACCTCTCGGCTGCATCAAATATACGTTAGTAATTAAAAAGGAAACATTCCTATGACCCTCTTTAAAGGAAACACTCCTATGCTTATCTCCAAAGGATCCTTGGTTCCCGTTCTTACCCATGTTGCCTTTGGTTATCTCCAAAGGAATCAAAGGAAACATATGTATATCAGTTTCCTGTGTTTAGATCTCTTTCTTAGTCACATTTCACTGAACCGGGCCTTCACGGAGAGACCAAGCACCAGCACCGGCCGTGCCCTGAGACCCACACTTAAGCCCCCGTCCTGAGTGTTATCACCCATGGGCCTGGGTTAAAGAGCCTCGCGCTCTTGGTTCTCCATTCCAAACTTAATCAGATTTCGCTGACCCGGGCCTCCAAGGAGAGACCAAGCACCAGCACCGGCCGTGCCCTGAGACCCACACTTAAGCCCCCGTCCTGAGTGTTATCACCCATGGGCCTGGGTTAAAGAGCCTCGCGCTCTTGGTTCTCCATTCCAAACTTAGTCAGATTTCGTTGACCCGGGCCTCCAAGGAGAGACCAAGCACCAGCACCGGCCGTGCCCTGAGACCCACACTTAAGCCCCCATCCTGAGTGTTATCACCCATGGGCCTTGGTTAAAGAGCCTCGCGCTCTCGGTTCTCCAATCCAAACTTAGTCAGATTTCGCTTACCCGGGCCTCCAAGGAGAAACCAAGCACCAGCACCGGCCGTGCCCGCAGACCCACACTTAAGCCCCCGTCCTGAGTGTTATCACCCATGGGCCTGGGTTAAAGATCCTCGCGCTCTTGGTTCTCCATTCCACACTTAGTCAGATTTCGCTGACCCGGGCCTACATGGAGAGACCCAGCACCAGCACCGGCCGTGCCCGGGGACCCACACTTAGGCCCCCGTCCTGAGTGCTGAAAATGCCTAGAAATGTCTCACTCTTTGTGTTAGGGAAAGACACAATACTTGGGACACTTCTAGGCACTTTACATCATAGCAAAAATGCCTAGAAATGTCCCACACGTTTTCATGGGGAAAAATACAAAACACGGGAGAAAAAACCTCCAAATATGGCTGAGCCCGTGGACCCACTCTAAAGCCCACACCCTGAGTGCTGAAAATGCCTAGAAATGTCTCACTCTTTGTGTTAGGGAAAGACACAATACTTGGGACACTTCTAGGCACTTTACATCATAGCAAAAATGCCTAGAAATGTCCCACACGTTTTCATGGGGAAAAATACAAAACACGGGAGAAAAAACCTCCAAATATGGCTGAGCCCAGGGACCCACTCTAAAGCCAAAACCCTGAGTGCTGAAAATGCCTAGAAATGTTCCACTCTTTGTGTTAGGGAAAAATACAATACATGGGACATTTGTAGGCGCTTTACATTATAGCAAAAATGCCTAGAAATGTCCCAACCAATCAGAATGAGCCGGACGCTTCTAGGCACTTATCACTGAGGCAAAATGCCTGGAAATGTCCCACACTTTTTTATGTTAGGGTAATACAATACATGGGACACTTGTAGGCACTTTACATTACAGCAAAATGTCTAGAAATGTCCCATACTAGGGCTTACGGAAGTGCAATATTTGGGACTCTCTCTGAGTAATGTCGTGTATTCATTAGACTAAAACATGTTGGTATGTGTGCTTAAAACATAATGACTTGGCTTAGATTGATGATGACTGCCTTTTGGACTCTTAGTCATTCTCAGAGAGTCCTCAAGATGGTTATCTTATTTATTCCCTAACTCTTGGGTATGACCTTTGATATAGGGAATTGTTTCTGACCAGCTGATGAATGGATTCAGATGGACTGTCTTTTGATTAACTTATCTTGGTCCTCAGACACAAAAATGTGCCGTTATAGTCAGAAATCCCATGTGGGATGTGTTTAACCTGAAGTCATGGGTGGATCCAAACTCCCTATATATGTGTGCTTTAGACCACTGCAAATCAGATTTTCACTATTGGCTGTGTGTCTCCGGGTATCTAGATGCCCGTCCCGACCTGTAATTTCTTGTAATAAGCTTTGTTACACTGAAAATACTGGGTCCTCGGAATCCTTCCTTCATCATCAACAACTTCTACAACATCATTGACCTCTCGGCTGCATCAAATATACGTTAGTAATTAAAAAGGAAACATTCCTATGATCCTCTTTAAAGGAAACACTCCTATGCTTATCTCCAAAGGATCCTTGGTTCCCGTTCTTACCCATGTTGCCTTTGGTTATCTCCAAAGGAATCAAAGGAAACATATGTATATCAGTTTCCTGTGTTTAGATCTCTTTCTTAGTCACATTTCACTGAACCGGGCCTTCACGGAGAGACCAAGCACCAGCACCGGCCGTGCCCTGAGACCCACACTTAAGCCCTCGTCCTGAGTGTTATCACCCATGGGCCTGGGTTAAAGAGCCTCGCGCTCTTGGTTCTCCATTCCAAACTTAATCAGATTTCGCTGACCCGGGCCTCCAAGGAGAGACCAAGCACCAGCACCGGCCGTGCCCTGAGACCCACACTTAAGCCCCCGTCCTGAGTGTTATCACCCATGGGCCTGGGTTAAAGAGCCTCGCGCTCTTGGTTCTCCATTCCAAACTTAGTCAGATTTCGTTGACCCGGGCCTCCAAGGAGAGACCAAGCACCAGCACCGGCCGTGCCCTGAGACCCACACTTAAGCCCCCATCCTGAGTGTTATCACCCATGGGCCTTGGTTAAAGAGCCTCGCGCTCTCGGTTCTCCAATCCAAACTTAGTCAGATTTCGCTTACCCGGGACTCCAAGGAGAAACCAAGCACCAGCACCGGCCGTGAACGCAGACCCACACTTAAGCCCCCGTCCTGAGTGTTATCACCCATGGGCCTGGGTTAAAGATCCTCGCGCTCTTGGTTCTCCATTCCACACTTAGTCAGATTTCGCTGACCCGGGCCTCCATGGAGAGACCCAGCTCCAGCACCGGCCGTGCCCGGGGACCCACACTTAGGCCCCCGTCCTGAGTGCTGAAAATGCCTAGAAATGTCTCACTCTTTGTGTTAGGGAAAGACACAATACTTGGGACACTTCTAGGCACTTTACATCATAGCAAAAATGCCTAGAAATGTCCCACACGTTTTCATGGGGAAAAATACAAAACACGGGAGAAAAAACCTCCAAATATGGCTGAGCCCAGTGACCCACTCTAAAGCCAACACCCTGAGTGCTGAAAATGCCTAGAAATGTTCCAATCTTTGTGTTAGGGAAAAATACAATACATGGGACATTTGTAGGCGCTTTACATTATAGCAAAAATGCCTAGAAATGTCCCAACCAATCAGAATGAGCCGGACGCTTCTAGGCACTTATCACTGAGGCAAAATGCCTGGAAATGTCCCACACTTTTTTATGTTAGGGTAATACAATACATGGGACACTTGTAGGCACTTTACATTACAGCAAAATGTCTAGAAATGTCCCATACTAGGGGTTACGGAAGTGCAATATTTGGGACTCTCTCTGAGTAATGTCGTGTATTCATTAGACTAAAACATGTTGGTATGTGTGCTTAAAACATAATGACTTGGCTTAGATTGATGATGACTGCCTTTTGGACTCTTAGTCATTCTCAGAGAGTCCTCAAGATGGTTATCTTATTTATTCCCTAACTCTTGGGTATGACCTTTGATCTAGGGAATTGTTTCTGACCAGCTGATGAATGGATTCAGATGGACTGTCTTTTGATTAACTTATCTTGGTCCTCAGACACAAAAATGTGCCGTTATAGTCAGAAATCCCATGTGGGATGTGTTTAACCTGAAGTCATGGGTGGATCCAAACTCCCTATATATGTGTGCTTTAGACCACTGCAAATCAGATTTTCACTATTGGCTGTGTGTCTCCGGGTATCTAGATGCCCGTCCCGACCTGTAATTTCTTGTAATAAACTTTGTTACACTGAAAGTACTGGGTCCTCGGAATCCTTCCTTCATCATCAACAACTTCTACAACATCATTGACCTCTCGGCTGCATCAAATATACGTTAGTAATTAAAAAGGAAACATTCCTATGATCCTCTTTAAAGTAAACACTCCTATGCTTATCTCCAAAGGATCCTTGGTTCCCGTTCTTACCCATGTTGCCTTTGGTTATCTCCAAAGGAATCAAAGGAAACATATGTATATCAGTTTCCTGTGTTTAGATCTCTTTCTTAGTCACATTTCACTGAACCGGGCCTTCACGGAGAGACCAAGCACCAGCACCGGCCGTGCCCTGAGACCCACACTTAAGCCCCCGTCCTGAGTGTTATCACCCATGGGCCTGGGTTAAAGAGCCTCGCGCTCTTGGTTCTCCATTCCAAACTTAGTCAGATTTCGTTGACCCGGGCCTCCAAGGAGAGACCAAGCACCAGCACCGGCCGTGCCCTGAGACCCACACTTAAGCCCCCATCCTGAGTGTTATCACCCATGGGCCTTGGTTAAAGAGCCTCGCGCTCTCGGTTCTCCAATCCAAACTTAGTCAGATTTCGCTTACCCGGGCCTCCAAGGAGAAACCAAGCACCAGCACCGGCCGTGCCCGCAGACCCACACTTAAGCCCCCGTCCTGAGTGTTATCACCCATGGGCCTGGGTTAAAGATCCTCACGCTCTTGGTTCTCCATTCCACACTTAGTCAGATTTCGCTGACCCGGGCCTCCATGGAGAGACCCAGCACCAGCACCGGCCGTGCCCGGGGACCCACACTTAGGCCCCCGTCCTGAGTGCTGAAAAT
>NW_026519147.1:480000-553041 GCF_947347685.1 Pleuronectes platessa | reverse complement strand
CTCCTCGGCTTTTCGGCCATTTGCTACTTCGACCCCTTCCGAAGGTCGTAGGAGCTCGGGGATGGCACCAATCGATCCGCAGGACCCACATTAGTTCAATAGAAACCACTTTCCAAGTCTCTACGACCTTCAGAAAAAAAGTTATTCAAGAATATCTCCTTCTCCAATGTGCTTTCATCCCTAATCCTTACCTTAACCCTAGCTGTTTTAGCGACTTTCTTATTCAGAGGTTCTGGACTTCGATTCTATGCCTAGTCAGGTTCCTTAGACCCTTACCCTAACCACACCACCCCTTGCCTAAACCTAACCCCGCCCACTTTTCAGATTCGCTCGTTCGACCCCTTCCCAAGGTCCTAGAAGCTCGGCGATGGTACCAATCGATCCGCAGTACCCCATTTAGTAGAGACAGACGCCCTTTCCAAGTCTCTACGACCTTCACAGCAAAAGTTATTCTAGAATATCTCCTCAGCAGGCTATGCTAATGAGGCTGCCTAATTACAATCCCGTTTCTCTCAAATATCTCGGCATAGAAGACACCAAAACTCAAAATTACAGGATATTCACCATCCCAAGAGAGAATTCTCCTCAGAAATGTCATTTTATCACATCAAATTCAAAACCCTAAATTCAGGAAAAACCATGACCAAGGTGAACTCACACACAAGACAAGTGCCCCACAGATCAAACAGCTCATTAGACAAATCATGGAGAAATCCAAAATCAGTCGCTTGGAAGAATGACAGTGAAGCATCTCCTTGGGCCGTGCGGTGTATGGGGCACAGGAGCTCTTCTGGGGGCCCAATCATCTCTTCTGGGGGCCCAATCATGGGGGGCCAAGGAGGCAGTGGTCTGGACACACATCAGGCCCCTCTTCATTCAACCTGAAAGGTAAGAATGCAGGTAAGATCGACACAAATTCCACCAGAAATCAGAAATTCCGAACTAGCCCCTCCCACTTTTGGGGATTTGGGCGTTCGACCCCTTCCGAAGGTCGTAGAAGCTCGAAAATGGTACCAATCGATGCGCAATACCCCACTTGCCAGAAACAAATGCCCTCTCCCACTCTCTACGACCTTCACAAAAAAAGTTATTCAAGAATATCTCCTCGGCTTTTCGGCCATTTGCTACTTCGACCCCTTCCGAAGGTCGTAGGAGCTCGGGGATGGCACCAATCGATCCGCAGGACCCACATTAGTTCAATAGAAACCACTTTCCAAGTCTCTACGACCTTCAGAAAAAAAGTTATTCAAGAATATCTCCTTCTCCAATGTGCTTTCATCCCTAATCCTTACCTTAACCCTAGCTGTTTTAGCGACTTTCTTATTCAGAGGTTCTGGACTTCGATTCTATGCCTAGTCAGGTTCCTTAGACCCTTACCCTAACCACACCACCCCTTGCCTAAACCTAACCCCGCCCACTTTTCAGATTCGCTCGTTCGACCCCTTCCCAAGGTCCTAGAAGCTCGGCGATGGTACCAATCGATCCGCAGTACCCCATTTAGTAGAGACAGACGCCCTTTCCAAGTCTCTACGACCTTCACAGCAAAAGTTATTCTAGAATATCTCCTCAGCAGGCTATGCTAATGAGGCTGCCTAATTACAATCCCGTTTCTCTCAAATATCTCGGCATAGAAGACACCAAAACTCAAAATTACAGGATATTCACCATCCCAAGAGAGAATTCTCCTCAGAAATGTCATTTTATCACATCAAATTCAAAACCCTAAATTCAGGAAAAACCATGACCAAGGTGAACTCACACACAAGACAAGTGCCCCACAGATCAAACAGCTCATTAGACAAATCATGGAGAAATCCAAAATCAGTCGCTTGGAAGAATGACAGTGAAGCATCTCCTTGGGCCGTGCGGTGTATGGGGCACAGGAGCTCTTCTGGGGGCCCAATCATCTCTTCTGGGGGCCCAATCATGGGGGGCCAAGGAGGCAGTGGTCTGGACACACATCAGGCCCCTCTTCATTCAACCTGAAAGGTAAGAATGCAGGTAAGATCGACACAAATTCCACCAGAAATCAGAAATTCCGAACTAGCCCCTCCCACTTTTGGGGATTTGGGCGTTCGACCCCTTCCGAAGGTCGTAGAAGCTCGAAAATGGTACCAATCGATGCGCAATACCCCACTTGCCAGAAACAAATGCCCTCTCCCACTCTCTACGACCTTCACAAAAAAAGTTATTCAAGAATATCTCCTCGGCTTTTCGGCCATTTGCTACTTCGACCCCTTCCGAAGGTCGTAGGAGCTCGGGGATGGCACCAATCGATCCGCAGGACCCACATTAGTTCAATAGAAACCACTTTCCAAGTCTCTACGACCTTCAGAAAAAAAGTTATTCAAGAATATCTCCTTCTCCAATGTGCTTTCATCCCTAATCCTTACCTTAACCCTAGCTGTTTTAGCGACTTTCTTATTCAGAGGTTCTGGACTTCGATTCTATGCCTAGTCAGGTTCCTTAGACCCTTACCCTAACCACACCACCCCTTGCCTAAACCTAACCCCGCCCACTTTTCAGATTCGCTCGTTCGACCCCTTCCCAAGGTCCTAGAAGCTCGGCGATGGTACCAATCGATCCGCAGTACCCCATTTAGTAGAGACAGACGCCCTTTCCAAGTCTCTACGACCTTCACAGCAAAAGTTATTCTAGAATATCTCCTCAGCAGGCTATGCTAATGAGGCTGCCTAATTACAATCCCGTTTCTCTCAAATATCTCGGCATAGAAGACACCAAAACTCAAAATTACAGGATATTCACCATCCCAAGAGAGAATTCTCCTCAGAAATGTCATTTTATCACATCAAATTCAAAACCCTAAATTCAGGAAAAACCATGACCAAGGTGAACTCACACACAAGACAAGTGCCCCACAGATCAAACAGCTCATTAGACAAATCATGGAGAAATCCAAAATCAGTCGCTTGGAAGAATGACAGTGAAGCATCTCCTTGGGCCGTGCGGTGTATGGGGCACAGGAGCTCTTCTGGGGGCCCAATCATCTCTTCTGGGGGCCCAATCATGGGGGGCCAAGGAGGCAGTGGTCTGGACACACATCAGGCCCCTCTTCATTCAACCTGAAAGGTAAGAATGCAGGTAAGATCGACACAAATTCCACCAGAAATCAGAAATTCCGAACTAGCCCCTCCCACTTTTGGGGATTTGGGCGTTCGACCCCTTCCGAAGGTCGTAGAAGCTCGAAAATGGTACCAATCGATGCGCAATACCCCACTTGCCAGAAACAAATGCCCTCTCCCACTCTCTACGACCTTCACAAAAAAAGTTATTCAAGAATATCTCCTCGGCTTTTCGGCCATTTGCTACTTC
Organism: Pleuronectes platessa; assembly: GCF_947347685.1. NCBI lineage: Eukaryota > Metazoa > Chordata > Actinopteri > Pleuronectiformes > Pleuronectidae > Pleuronectes > Pleuronectes platessa. The sequence continues at coordinate 549,708 of NW_026519147.1, read as the reverse complement.
GACCCCTTCCGAAGGTCGTAGGAGCTCGGGGATGGCACCAATCGATCCGCAGGACCCACATTAGTTCAATAGAAACCACTTTCCAAGTCTCTACGACCTTCAGAAAAAAAGTTATTCAAGAATATCTCCTTCTCCAATGTGCTTTCATCCCTAATCCTTACCTTAACCCTAGCTGTTTTAGCGACTTTCTTATTCAGAGGTTCTGGACTTCGATTCTATGCCTAGTCAGGTTCCTTAGACCCTTACCCTAACCACACCACCCCTTGCCTAAACCTAACCCCGCCCACTTTTCAGATTCGCTCGTTCGACCCCTTCCCAAGGTCCTAGAAGCTCGGCGATGGTACCAATCGATCCGCAGTACCCCATTTAGTAGAGACAGACGCCCTTTCCAAGTCTCTACGACCTTCACAGCAAAAGTTATTCTAGAATATCTCCTCAGCAGGCTATGCTAATGAGGCTGCCTAATTACAATCCCGTTTCTCTCAAATATCTCGGCATAGAAGACACCAAAACTCAAAATTACAGGATATTCACCATCCCAAGAGAGAATTCTCCTCAGAAATGTCATTTTATCACATCAAATTCAAAACCCTAAATTCAGGAAAAACCATGACCAAGGTGAACTCACACACAAGACAAGTGCCCCACAGATCAAACAGCTCATTAGACAAATCATGGAGAAATCCAAAATCAGTCGCTTGGAAGAATGACAGTGAAGCATCTCCTTGGGCCGTGCGGTGTATGGGGCACAGGAGCTCTTCTGGGGGCCCAATCATCTCTTCTGGGGGCCCAATCATGGGGGGCCAAGGAGGCAGTGGTCTGGACACACATCAGGCCCCTCTTCATTCAACCTGAAAGGTAAGAATGCAGGTAAGATCGACACAAATTCCACCAGAAATCAGAAATTCCGAACTAGCCCCTCCCACTTTTGGGGATTTGGGCGTTCGACCCCTTCCGAAGGTCGTAGAAGCTCGAAAATGGTACCAATCGATGCGCAATACCCCACTTGCCAGAAACAAATGCCCTCTCCCACTCTCTACGACCTTCACAAAAAAAGTTATTCAAGAATATCTCCTCGGCTTTTCGGCCATTTGCTACTTCGACCCCTTCCGAAGGTCGTAGGAGCTCGGGGATGGCACCAATCGATCCGCAGGACCCACATTAGTTCAATAGAAACCACTTTCCAAGTCTCTACGACCTTCAGAAAAAAAGTTATTCAAGAATATCTCCTTCTCCAATGTGCTTTCATCCCTAATCCTTACCTTAACCCTAGCTGTTTTAGCGACTTTCTTATTCAGAGGTTCTGGACTTCGATTCTATGCCTAGTCAGGTTCCTTAGACCCTTACCCTAACCACACCACCCCTTGCCTAAACCTAACCCCGCCCACTTTTCAGATTCGCTCGTTCGACCCCTTCCCAAGGTCCTAGAAGCTCGGCGATGGTACCAATCGATCCGCAGTACCCCATTTAGTAGAGACAGACGCCCTTTCCAAGTCTCTACGACCTTCACAGCAAAAGTTATTCTAGAATATCTCCTCAGCAGGCTATGCTAATGAGGCTGCCTAATTACAATCCCGTTTCTCTCAAATATCTCGGCATAGAAGACACCAAAACTCAAAATTACAGGATATTCACCATCCCAAGAGAGAATTCTCCTCAGAAATGTCATTTTATCACATCAAATTCAAAACCCTAAATTCAGGAAAAACCATGACCAAGGTGAACTCACACACAAGACAAGTGCCCCACAGATCAAACAGCTCATTAGACAAATCATGGAGAAATCCAAAATCAGTCGCTTGGAAGAATGACAGTGAAGCATCTCCTTGGGCCGTGCGGTGTATGGGGCACAGGAGCTCTTCTGGGGGCCCAATCATCTCTTCTGGGGGCCCAATCATGGGGGGCCAAGGAGGCAGTGGTCTGGACACACATCAGGCCCCTCTTCATTCAACCTGAAAGGTAAGAATGCAGGTAAGATCGACACAAATTCCACCAGAAATCAGAAATTCCGAACTAGCCCCTCCCACTTTTGGGGATTTGGGCGTTCGACCCCTTCCGAAGGTCGTAGAAGCTCGAAAATGGTACCAATCGATGCGCAATACCCCACTTGCCAGAAACAAATGCCCTCTCCCACTCTCTACGACCTTCACAAAAAAAGTTATTCAAGAATATCTCCTCGGCTTTTCGGCCATTTGCTACTTCGACCCCTTCCGAAGGTCGTAGGAGCTCGGGGATGGCACCAATCGATCCGCAGGACCCACATTAGTTCAATAGAAACCACTTTCCAAGTCTCTACGACCTTCAGAAAAAAAGTTATTCAAGAATATCTCCTTCTCCAATGTGCTTTCATCCCTAATCCTTACCTTAACCCTAGCTGTTTTAGCGACTTTCTTATTCAGAGGTTCTGGACTTCGATTCTATGCCTAGTCAGGTTCCTTAGACCCTTACCCTAACCACACCACCCCTTGCCTAAACCTAACCCCGCCCACTTTTCAGATTCGCTCGTTCGACCCCTTCCCAAGGTCCTAGAAGCTCGGCGATGGTACCAATCGATCCGCAGTACCCCATTTAGTAGAGACAGACGCCCTTTCCAAGTCTCTACGACCTTCACAGCAAAAGTTATTCTAGAATATCTCCTCAGCAGGCTATGCTAATGAGGCTGCCTAATTACAATCCCGTTTCTCTCAAATATCTCGGCATAGAAGACACCAAAACTCAAAATTACAGGATATTCACCATCCCAAGAGAGAATTCTCCTCAGAAATGTCATTTTATCACATCAAATTCAAAACCCTAAATTCAGGAAAAACCATGACCAAGGTGAACTCACACACAAGACAAGTGCCCCACAGATCAAACAGCTCATTAGACAAATCATGGAGAAATCCAAAATCAGTCGCTTGGAAGAATGACAGTGAAGCATCTCCTTGGGCCGTGCGGTGTATGGGGCACAGGAGCTCTTCTGGGGGCCCAATCATCTCTTCTGGGGGCCCAATCATGGGGGGCCAAGGAGGCAGTGGTCTGGACACACATCAGGCCCCTCTTCATTCAACCTGAAAGGTAAGAATGCAGGTAAGATCGACACAAATTCCACCAGAAATCAGAAATTCCGAACTAGCCCCTCCCACTTTTGGGGATTTGGGCGTTCGACCCCTTCCGAAGGTCGTAGAAGCTCGAAAATGGTACCAATCGATGCGCAATACCCCACTTGCCAGAAACAAATGCCCTCTCCCACTCTCTACGACCTTCACAAAAAAAGTTATTCAAGAATATCTCCTCGGCTTTTCGGCCATTTGCTACTTCGACCCCTTCCGAAGGTCGTAGGAGCTCGGGGATGGCACCAATCGATCCGCAGGACCCACATTAGTTCAATAGAAACCACTTTCCAAGTCTCTACGACCTTCAGAAAAAAAGTTATTCAAGAATATCTCCTTCTCCAATGTGCTTTCATCCCTAATCCTTACCTTAACCCTAGCTGTTTTAGCGACTTTCTTATTCAGAGGTTCTGGACTTCGATTCTATGCCTAGTCAGGTTCCTTAGACCCTTACCCTAACCACACCACCCCTTGCCTAAACCTAACCCCGCCCACTTTTCAGATTCGCTCGTTCGACCCCTTCCCAAGGTCCTAGAAGCTCGGCGATGGTACCAATCGATCCGCAGTACCCCATTTAGTAGAGACAGACGCCCTTTCCAAGTCTCTACGACCTTCACAGCAAAAGTTATTCTAGAATATCTCCTCAGCAGGCTATGCTAATGAGGCTGCCTAATTACAATCCCGTTTCTCTCAAATATCTCGGCATAGAAGACACCAAAACTCAAAATTACAGGATATTCACCATCCCAAGAGAGAATTCTCCTCAGAAATGTCATTTTATCACATCAAATTCAAAACCCTAAATTCAGGAAAAACCATGACCAAGGTGAACTCACACACAAGACAAGTGCCCCACAGATCAAACAGCTCATTAGACAAATCATGGAGAAATCCAAAATCAGTCGCTTGGAAGAATGACAGTGAAGCATCTCCTTGGGCCGTGCGGTGTATGGGGCACAGGAGCTCTTCTGGGGGCCCAATCATCTCTTCTGGGGGCCCAATCATGGGGGGCCAAGGAGGCAGTGGTCTGGACACACATCAGGCCCCTCTTCATTCAACCTGAAAGGTAAGAATGCAGGTAAGATCGACACAAATTCCACCAGAAATCAGAAATTCCGAACTAGCCCCTCCCACTTTTGGGGATTTGGGCGTTCGACCCCTTCCGAAGGTCGTAGAAGCTCGAAAATGGTACCAATCGATGCGCAATACCCCACTTGCCAGAAACAAATGCCCTCTCCCACTCTCTACGACCTTCACAAAAAAAGTTATTCAAGAATATCTCCTCGGCTTTTCGGCCATTTGCTACTTCGACCCCTTCCGAAGGTCGTAGGAGCTCGGGGATGGCACCAATCGATCCGCAGGACCCACATTAGTTCAATAGAAACCACTTTCCAAGTCTCTACGACCTTCAGAAAAAAAGTTATTCAAGAATATCTCCTTCTCCAATGTGCTTTCATCCCTAATCCTTACCTTAACCCTAGCTGTTTTAGCGACTTTCTTATTCAGAGGTTCTGGACTTCGATTCTATGCCTAGTCAGGTTCCTTAGACCCTTACCCTAACCACACCACCCCTTGCCTAAACCTAACCCCGCCCACTTTTCAGATTCGCTCGTTCGACCCCTTCCCAAGGTCCTAGAAGCTCGGCGATGGTACCAATCGATCCGCAGTACCCCATTTAGTAGAGACAGACGCCCTTTCCAAGTCTCTACGACCTTCACAGCAAAAGTTATTCTAGAATATCTCCTCAGCAGGCTATGCTAATGAGGCTGCCTAATTACAATCCCGTTTCTCTCAAATATCTCGGCATAGAAGACACCAAAACTCAAAATTACAGGATATTCACCATCCCAAGAGAGAATTCTCCTCAGAAATGTCATTTTATCACATCAAATTCAAAACCCTAAATTCAGGAAAAACCATGACCAAGGTGAACTCACACACAAGACAAGTGCCCCACAGATCAAACAGCTCATTAGACAAATCATGGAGAAATCCAAAATCAGTCGCTTGGAAGAATGACAGTGAAGCATCTCCTTGGGCCGTGCGGTGTATGGGGCACAGGAGCTCTTCTGGGGGCCCAATCATCTCTTCTGGGGGCCCAATCATGGGGGGCCAAGGAGGCAGTGGTCTGGACACACATCAGGCCCCTCTTCATTCAACCTGAAAGGTAAGAATGCAGGTAAGATCGACACAAATTCCACCAGAAATCAGAAATTCCGAACTAGCCCCTCCCACTTTTGGGGATTTGGGCGTTCGACCCCTTCCGAAGGTCGTAGAAGCTCGAAAATGGTACCAATCGATGCGCAATACCCCACTTGCCAGAAACAAATGCCCTCTCCCACTCTCTACGACCTTCACAAAAAAAGTTATTCAAGAATATCTCCTCGGCTTTTCGGCCATTTGCTACTTCGACCCCTTCCGAAGGTCGTAGGAGCTCGGGGATGGCACCAATCGATCCGCAGGACCCACATTAGTTCAATAGAAACCACTTTCCAAGTCTCTACGACCTTCAGAAAAAAAGTTATTCAAGAATATCTCCTTCTCCAATGTGCTTTCATCCCTAATCCTAACCCTAACCCTAACCCTAACCCTAACCCTAACCCTAACCCTAACCCTAACCCTAACCCTACTTTCTTATTCAGAGGTTCTGGACTTCGATTCTATGCCTAGTCAGGTTCCTTAGACCCTTACCCTAACCACACCACCCCTTGCCTAAACCTAACCCCGCCCACTTTTCAGATTCGCTCGTTCGACCCCTTCCCAAGGTCCTAGAAGCTCGGGGATGGTACCAATCGATCCGCAGTACCCCGTTTGGTAGAGACAGACGCCCTTTCCAAGTCTCTACGACCTTCACAACAAAAGTTATTCAAGAATATCTCCTCAGCAGGCTATGCTAATGAGGCGGCCTAATTACAATCCCGTTTCTCTCAAATATCTCGGCATAGAAGACACCAAAACTCCAAATTACAGGATATTCACCATCCCAACAGAGAATTCTCCTCAGAAATGTCATTTTATCACATCAAATTCAAAACCCTAAATTCAGGAAAAACCATGACCAAGGTGAACTCACACACAAGACAAGTGCCCCACAGATCAAACAGCTCATTAGACAAATCTTGGAGAAATCCAAAATCAGTCGCTTGGAAGAATGACAGTGAAGCATCTCCTTGGGCCGTGCGGTGTATGGGGCACAGGAGCTCTTCTGGGGGCCCAATCATCTCTTCTGGGGGCCCAATCATGGGGGGCCAAGGAGCCAGTGGTCTGGACACACATCAGGCCCCTCTTCATTCAGCCTGAAAGGTAAGAATGCAGGTAAGATCCACAGAAATTCCACCAGAAATCAGAAATTCCCAACTAGCCCCGCCCACTTTTGGGGATTTGGGCGTTCGACCCCTTCCGAAGGTCGTAGAAGCTCGAAAATGGTACCAATCGATGCGCAATACCCCACTTGCCAGAAACAAATGCCCTCTCCCACTCTCTACGACCTTCACAAAAAAAGTTATTCAAGAATATCTCCTCGGCTTTTCGGCCATTTGCTACTTCGACCCCTTCCGAAGGTCGGAGGAGCTCGGGGATGGCACCAATCGATCCGCAGGACCCACATTAGTTCAATAGAAACCACTTTCCAAGTCTCTACGACCTTCAGAAAAAAAGTTATTCAAGAATATCTCCTTCTCCAATGTGCTTTCATCCCTAATCCTTACCTTAACCCTAGCTGTTTTAGCGACTTTCTTATTCAGAGGTTCTGGACTTCGATTCTATGCCTAGTCAGGTTCCTTAGACCCTTACCCTAACCACACCACCCCTTGCCTAAACCTAACCCCGCCCACTTTTCAGATTCGCTCGTTCGACCCCTTCCCAAGGTCCTAGAAGCTCGGCGATGGTACCAATCGATCCGCAGTACCCCATTTAGTAGAGACAGACGCCCTTTCCAAGTCTCTACGACCTTCACAGCAAAAGTTATTCTAGAATATCTCCTCAGCAGGCTATGCTAATGAGGCTGCCTAATTACAATCCCGTTTCTCTCAAATATCTCGGCATAGAAGACACCAAAACTCAAAATTACAGGATATTCACCATCCCAAGAGAGAATTCTCCTCAGAAATGTCATTTTATCACATCAAATTCAAAACCCTAAATTCAGGAAAAACCATGACCAAGGTGAACTCACACACAAGACAAGTGCCCCACAGATCAAACAGCTCATTAGACAAATCATGGAGAAATCCAAAATCAGTCGCTTGGAAGAATGACAGTGAAGCATCTCCTTGGGCCGTGCGGTGTATGGGGCACAGGAGCTCTTCTGGGGGCCCAATCATCTCTTCTGGGGGCCCAATCATGGGGGGCCAAGGAGGCAGTGGTCTGGACACACATCAGGCCCCTCTTCATTCAACCTGAAAGGTAAGAATGCAGGTAAGATCGACACAAATTCCACCAGAAATCAGAAATTCCGAACTAGCCCCTCCCACTTTTGGGGATTTGGGCGTTCGACCCCTTCCGAAGGTCGTAGAAGCTCGAAAATGGTACCAATCGATGCGCAATACCCCACTTGCCAGAAACAAATGCCCTCTCCCACTCTCTACGACCTTCACAAAAAAAGTTATTCAAGAATATCTCCTCGGCTTTTCGGCCATTTGCTACTTCGACCCCTTCCGAAGGTCGTAGGAGCTCGGGGATGGCACCAATCGATCCGCAGGACCCACATTAGTTCAATAGAAACCACTTTCCAAGTCTCTACGACCTTCAGAAAAAAAGTTATTCAAGAATATCTCCTTCTCCAATGTGCTTTCATCCCTAATCCTTACCTTAACCCTAGCTGTTTTAGCGACTTTCTTATTCAGAGGTTCTGGACTTCGATTCTATGCCTAGTCAGGTTCCTTAGACCCTTACCCTAACCACACCACCCCTTGCCTAAACCTAACCCCGCCCACTTTTCAGATTCGCTCGTTCGACCCCTTCCCAAGGTCCTAGAAGCTCGGCGATGGTACCAATCGATCCGCAGTACCCCATTTAGTAGAGACAGACGCCCTTTCCAAGTCTCTACGACCTTCACAGCAAAAGTTATTCTAGAATATCTCCTCAGCAGGCTATGCTAATGAGGCTGCCTAATTACAATCCCGTTTCTCTCAAATATCTCGGCATAGAAGACACCAAAACTCAAAATTACAGGATATTCACCATCCCAAGAGAGAATTCTCCTCAGAAATGTCATTTTATCACATCAAATTCAAAACCCTAAATTCAGGAAAAACCATGACCAAGGTGAACTCACACACAAGACAAGTGCCCCACAGATCAAACAGCTCATTAGACAAATCATGGAGAAATCCAAAATCAGTCGCTTGGAAGAATGACAGTGAAGCATCTCCTTGGGCCGTGCGGTGTATGGGGCACAGGAGCTCTTCTGGGGGCCCAATCATCTCTTCTGGGGGCCCAATCATGGGGGGCCAAGGAGGCAGTGGTCTGGACACACATCAGGCCCCTCTTCATTCAACCTGAAAGGTAAGAATGCAGGTAAGATCGACACAAATTCCACCAGAAATCAGAAATTCCGAACTAGCCCCTCCCACTTTTGGGGATTTGGGCGTTCGACCCCTTCCGAAGGTCGTAGAAGCTCGAAAATGGTACCAATCGATGCGCAATACCCCACTTGCCAGAAACAAATGCCCTCTCCCACTCTCTACGACCTTCACAAAAAAAGTTATTCAAGAATATCTCCTCGGCTTTTCGGCCATTTGCTACTTCGACCCCTTCCGAAGGTCGTAGGAGCTCGGGGATGGCACCAATCGATCCGCAGGACCCACATTAGTTCAATAGAAACCACTTTCCAAGTCTCTACGACCTTCAGAAAAAAAGTTATTCAAGAATATCTCCTTCTCCAATGTGCTTTCATCCCTAATCCTTACCTTAACCCTAGCTGTTTTAGCGACTTTCTTATTCAGAGGTTCTGGACTTCGATTCTATGCCTAGTCAGGTTCCTTAGACCCTTACCCTAACCACACCACCCCTTGCCTAAACCTAACCCCGCCCACTTTTCAGATTCGCTCGTTCGACCCCTTCCCAAGGTCCTAGAAGCTCGGCGATGGTACCAATCGATCCGCAGTACCCCATTTAGTAGAGACAGACGCCCTTTCCAAGTCTCTACGACCTTCACAGCAAAAGTTATTCTAGAATATCTCCTCAGCAGGCTATGCTAATGAGGCTGCCTAATTACAATCCCGTTTCTCTCAAATATCTCGGCATAGAAGACACCAAAACTCAAAATTACAGGATATTCACCATCCCAAGAGAGAATTCTCCTCAGAAATGTCATTTTATCACATCAAATTCAAAACCCTAAATTCAGGAAAAACCATGACCAAGGTGAACTCACACACAAGACAAGTGCCCCACAGATCAAACAGCTCATTAGACAAATCATGGAGAAATCCAAAATCAGTCGCTTGGAAGAATGACAGTGAAGCATCTCCTTGGGCCGTGCGGTGTATGGGGCACAGGAGCTCTTCTGGGGGCCCAATCATCTCTTCTGGGGGCCCAATCATGGGGGGCCAAGGAGGCAGTGGTCTGGACACACATCAGGCCCCTCTTCATTCAACCTGAAAGGTAAGAATGCAGGTAAGATCGACACAAATTCCACCAGAAATCAGAAATTCCGAACTAGCCCCTCCCACTTTTGGGGATTTGGGCGTTCGACCCCTTCCGAAGGTCGTAGAAGCTCGAAAATGGTACCAATCGATGCGCAATACCCCACTTGCCAGAAACAAATGCCCTCTCCCACTCTCTACGACCTTCACAAAAAAAGTTATTCAAGAATATCTCCTCGGCTTTTCGGCCATTTGCTACTTCGACCCCTTCCGAAGGTCGTAGGAGCTCGGGGATGGCACCAATCGATCCGCAGGACCCACATTAGTTCAATAGAAACCACTTTCCAAGTCTCTACGACCTTCAGAAAAAAAGTTATTCAAGAATATCTCCTTCTCCAATGTGCTTTCATCCCTAATCCTTACCTTAACCCTAGCTGTTTTAGCGACTTTCTTATTCAGAGGTTCTGGACTTCGATTCTATGCCTAGTCAGGTTCCTTAGACCCTTACCCTAACCACACCACCCCTTGCCTAAACCTAACCCCGCCCACTTTTCAGATTCGCTCGTTCGACCCCTTCCCAAGGTCCTAGAAGCTCGGCGATGGTACCAATCGATCCGCAGTACCCCATTTAGTAGAGACAGACGCCCTTTCCAAGTCTCTACGACCTTCACAGCAAAAGTTATTCTAGAATATCTCCTCAGCAGGCTATGCTAATGAGGCTGCCTAATTACAATCCCGTTTCTCTCAAATATCTCGGCATAGAAGACACCAAAACTCAAAATTACAGGATATTCACCATCCCAAGAGAGAATTCTCCTCAGAAATGTCATTTTATCACATCAAATTCAAAACCCTAAATTCAGGAAAAACCATGACCAAGGTGAACTCACACACAAGACAAGTGCCCCACAGATCAAACAGCTCATTAGACAAATCATGGAGAAATCCAAAATCAGTCGCTTGGAAGAATGACAGTGAAGCATCTCCTTGGGCCGTGCGGTGTATGGGGCACAGGAGCTCTTCTGGGGGCCCAATCATCTCTTCTGGGGGCCCAATCATGGGGGGCCAAGGAGGCAGTGGTCTGGACACACATCAGGCCCCTCTTCATTCAACCTGAAAGGTAAGAATGCAGGTAAGATCGACACAAATTCCACCAGAAATCAGAAATTCCGAACTAGCCCCTCCCACTTTTGGGGATTTGGGCGTTCGACCCCTTCCGAAGGTCGTAGAAGCTCGAAAATGGTACCAATCGATGCGCAATACCCCACTTGCCAGAAACAAATGCCCTCTCCCACTCTCTACGACCTTCACAAAAAAAGTTATTCAAGAATATCTCCTCGGCTTTTCGGCCATTTGCTACTTCGACCCCTTCCGAAGGTCGTAGGAGCTCGGGGATGGCACCAATCGATCCGCAGGACCCACATTAGTTCAATAGAAACCACTTTCCAAGTCTCTACGACCTTCAGAAAAAAAGTTATTCAAGAATATCTCCTTCTCCAATGTGCTTTCATCCCTAATCCTTACCTTAACCCTAGCTGTTTTAGCGACTTTCTTATTCAGAGGTTCTGGACTTCGATTCTATGCCTAGTCAGGTTCCTTAGACCCTTACCCTAACCACACCACCCCTTGCCTAAACCTAACCCCGCCCACTTTTCAGATTCGCTCGTTCGACCCCTTCCCAAGGTCCTAGAAGCTCGGCGATGGTACCAATCGATCCGCAGTACCCCATTTAGTAGAGACAGACGCCCTTTCCAAGTCTCTACGACCTTCACAGCAAAAGTTATTCTAGAATATCTCCTCAGCAGGCTATGCTAATGAGGCTGCCTAATTACAATCCCGTTTCTCTCAAATATCTCGGCATAGAAGACACCAAAACTCAAAATTACAGGATATTCACCATCCCAAGAGAGAATTCTCCTCAGAAATGTCATTTTATCACATCAAATTCAAAACCCTAAATTCAGGAAAAACCATGACCAAGGTGAACTCACACACAAGACAAGTGCCCCACAGATCAAACAGCTCATTAGACAAATCATGGAGAAATCCAAAATCAGTCGCTTGGAAGAATGACAGTGAAGCATCTCCTTGGGCCGTGCGGTGTATGGGGCACAGGAGCTCTTCTGGGGGCCCAATCATCTCTTCTGGGGGCCCAATCATGGGGGGCCAAGGAGGCAGTGGTCTGGACACACATCAGGCCCCTCTTCATTCAACCTGAAAGGTAAGAATGCAGGTAAGATCGACACAAATTCCACCAGAAATCAGAAATTCCGAACTAGCCCCTCCCACTTTTGGGGATTTGGGCGTTCGACCCCTTCCGAAGGTCGTAGAAGCTCGAAAATGGTACCAATCGATGCGCAATACCCCACTTGCCAGAAACAAATGCCCTCTCCCACTCTCTACGACCTTCACAAAAAAAGTTATTCAAGAATATCTCCTCGGCTTTTCGGCCATTTGCTACTTCGACCCCTTCCGAAGGTCGTAGGAGCTCGGGGATGGCACCAATCGATCCGCAGGACCCACATTAGTTCAATAGAAACCACTTTCCAAGTCTCTACGACCTTCAGAAAAAAAGTTATTCAAGAATATCTCCTTCTCCAATGTGCTTTCATCCCTAATCCTTACCTTAACCCTAGCTGTTTTAGCGACTTTCTTATTCAGAGGTTCTGGACTTCGATTCTATGCCTAGTCAGGTTCCTTAGACCCTTACCCTAACCACACCACCCCTTGCCTAAACCTAACCCCGCCCACTTTTCAGATTCGCTCGTTCGACCCCTTCCCAAGGTCCTAGAAGCTCGGCGATGGTACCAATCGATCCGCAGTACCCCATTTAGTAGAGACAGACGCCCTTTCCAAGTCTCTACGACCTTCACAGCAAAAGTTATTCTAGAATATCTCCTCAGCAGGCTATGCTAATGAGGCTGCCTAATTACAATCCCGTTTCTCTCAAATATCTCGGCATAGAAGACACCAAAACTCAAAATTACAGGATATTCACCATCCCAAGAGAGAATTCTCCTCAGAAATGTCATTTTATCACATCAAATTCAAAACCCTAAATTCAGGAAAAACCATGACCAAGGTGAACTCACACACAAGACAAGTGCCCCACAGATCAAACAGCTCATTAGACAAATCATGGAGAAATCCAAAATCAGTCGCTTGGAAGAATGACAGTGAAGCATCTCCTTGGGCCGTGCGGTGTATGGGGCACAGGAGCTCTTCTGGGGGCCCAATCATCTCTTCTGGGGGCCCAATCATGGGGGGCCAAGGAGGCAGTGGTCTGGACACACATCAGGCCCCTCTTCATTCAACCTGAAAGGTAAGAATGCAGGTAAGATCGACACAAATTCCACCAGAAATCAGAAATTCCGAACTAGCCCCTCCCACTTTTGGGGATTTGGGCGTTCGACCCCTTCCGAAGGTCGTAGAAGCTCGAAAATGGTACCAATCGATGCGCAATACCCCACTTGCCAGAAACAAATGCCCTCTCCCACTCTCTACGACCTTCACAAAAAAAGTTATTCAAGAATATCTCCTCGGCTTTTCGGCCATTTGCTACTTCGACCCCTTCCGAAGGTCGTAGGAGCTCGGGGATGGCACCAATCGATCCGCAGGACCCACATTAGTTCAATAGAAACCACTTTCCAAGTCTCTACGACCTTCAGAAAAAAAGTTATTCAAGAATATCTCCTTCTCCAATGTGCTTTCATCCCTAATCCTTACCTTAACCCTAGCTGTTTTAGCGACTTTCTTATTCAGAGGTTCTGGACTTCGATTCTATGCCTAGTCAGGTTCCTTAGACCCTTACCCTAACCACACCACCCCTTGCCTAAACCTAACCCCGCCCACTTTTCAGATTCGCTCGTTCGACCCCTTCCCAAGGTCCTAGAAGCTCGGCGATGGTACCAATCGATCCGCAGTACCCCATTTAGTAGAGACAGACGCCCTTTCCAAGTCTCTACGACCTTCACAGCAAAAGTTATTCTAGAATATCTCCTCAGCAGGCTATGCTAATGAGGCGGCCTAATTACAATCCCGTTTCTCTCAAATATCTCGGCATAGAAGACACCAAAACTCAAAATTACAGGATATTCACCATCCCAACAGAGAATTCTCCTCAGAAATGTCATTTTATCACATCAAATTCAAAACCCTAAATTCAGGAAAAACCATGACCAAGGTGAACTCACACACAAGACAAGTGCCCCACAGATCAAACAGCTCATTAGACAAATCTTGGAGAAATCCAAAATCAGTCGCTTGGAAGAATGACAGTGAAGCATCTCCTTGGGCCGTGCGGTGTATGGGGCACAGGAGCTCTTCTGGGGGCCCAATCATCTCTTCTGGGGGCCCAATCATGGGGGGCCAAGGAGCCAGTGGTCTGGACACACATCAGGCCCCTCTTCATTCAGCCTGAAAGGTAAGAATGCAGGTAAGATCCACAGAAATTCCACCAGAAATCAGAAATTCCCAACTAGCCCCGCCCACTTTTGGGGATTTGGGCGTTCGACCCCTTCCGAAGGTCGTAGAAGCTCGAAAATGGTACCAATCGATGCGCAATACCCCACTTGCCGGAAACAAATGCCCTCTCCCACTCGCTACGACCTTCACAAAAAAAGTTATTCAAGAATATCTCCTCGGGTTTTCGGCCATTTGCTACTTCGACCCCTTCCGAAGGTCGGAGGAGCTCGGGGATGGCACCAATCGATCCGCAGGACCCACATTAGTTCAATAGAAACCACTTTCCAAGTCTCTACGACCTTCAGAAAAAAAGTTATTCAAGAATATCTCCTTCTCCAATGTGCTTTCATCCCTAATCCTAACCCTAACCCTAACCCTAACCCTAACCCTAACCCTAACCCTAACCCTAACCCTAACCCTAACCCTAACCCTAATTACAATCCCGTTTCTCTCAAATATCTCGGCATAGAAGACACCAAAACTCAAAATTACAGGATATTCACCATCCCAAGAGAGAATTCTCCTCAGAAATGTCATTTTATCACATCAAATTCAAAACCCTAAATTCAGGAAAAACCATGACCAAGGTGAACTCACACACAAGACAAGTGCCCCACAGATCAAACAGCTCATTAGACAAATCATGGAGAAATCCAAAATCAGTCGCTTGGAAGAATGACAGTGAAGCATCTCCTTGGGCCGTGCGGTGTATGGGGCACAGGAGCTCTTCTGGGGGCCCAATCATCTCTTCTGGGGGCCCAATCATGGGGGGCCAAGGAGGCAGTGGTCTGGACACACATCAGGCCCCTCTTCATTCAACCTGAAAGGTAAGAATGCAGGTAAGATCGACACAAATTCCACCAGAAATCAGAAATTCCGAACTAGCCCCTCCCACTTTTGGGGATTTGGGCGTTCGACCCCTTCCGAAGGTCGTAGAAGCTCGAAAATGGTACCAATCGATGCGCAATACCCCACTTGCCAGAAACAAATGCCCTCTCCCACTCTCTACGACCTTCACAAAAAAAGTTATTCAAGAATATCTCCTCGGCTTTTCGGCCATTTGCTACTTCGACCCCTTCCGAAGGTCGTAGGAGCTCGGGGATGGCACCAATCGATCCGCAGGACCCACATTAGTTCAATAGAAACCACTTTCCAAGTCTCTACGACCTTCAGAAAAAAAGTTATTCAAGAATATCTCCTTCTCCAATGTGCTTTCATCCCTAATCCTTACCTTAACCCTAGCTGTTTTAGCGACTTTCTTATTCAGAGGTTCTGGACTTCGATTCTATGCCTAGTCAGGTTCCTTAGACCCTTACCCTAACCACACCACCCCTTGCCTAAACCTAACCCCGCCCACTTTTCAGATTCGCTCGTTCGACCCCTTCCCAAGGTCCTAGAAGCTCGGCGATGGTACCAATCGATCCGCAGTACCCCATTTAGTAGAGACAGACGCCCTTTCCAAGTCTCTACGACCTTCACAGCAAAAGTTATTCTAGAATATCTCCTCAGCAGGCTATGCTAATGAGGCTGCCTAATTACAATCCCGTTTCTCTCAAATATCTCGGCATAGAAGACACCAAAACTCAAAATTACAGGATATTCACCATCCCAAGAGAGAATTCTCCTCAGAAATGTCATTTTATCACATCAAATTCAAAACCCTAAATTCAGGAAAAACCATGACCAAGGTGAACTCACACACAAGACAAGTGCCCCACAGATCAAACAGCTCATTAGACAAATCATGGAGAAATCCAAAATCAGTCGCTTGGAAGAATGACAGTGAAGCATCTCCTTGGGCCGTGCGGTGTATGGGGCACAGGAGCTCTTCTGGGGGCCCAATCATCTCTTCTGGGGGCCCAATCATGGGGGGCCAAGGAGGCAGTGGTCTGGACACACATCAGGCCCCTCTTCATTCAACCTGAAAGGTAAGAATGCAGGTAAGATCGACACAAATTCCACCAGAAATCAGAAATTCCGAACTAGCCCCTCCCACTTTTGGGGATTTGGGCGTTCGACCCCTTCCGAAGGTCGTAGAAGCTCGAAAATGGTACCAATCGATGCGCAATACCCCACTTGCCAGAAACAAATGCCCTCTCCCACTCTCTACGACCTTCACAAAAAAAGTTATTCAAGAATATCTCCTCGGCTTTTCGGCCATTTGCTACTTCGACCCCTTCCGAAGGTCGTAGGAGCTCGGGGATGGCACCAATCGATCCGCAGGACCCACATTAGTTCAATAGAAACCACTTTCCAAGTCTCTACGACCTTCAGAAAAAAAGTTATTCAAGAATATCTCCTTCTCCAATGTGCTTTCATCCCTAATCCTAACCCTAACCCTAACCCTAACCCTAACCCTAACCCTAACCCTAACCCTAACCCTAACCCTACTTTCTTATTCAGAGGTTCTGGACTTCGATTCTATGCCTAGTCAGGTTCCTTAGACCCTTACCCTAACCACACCACCCCTTGCCTAAACCTAACCCCGCCCACTTTTCAGATTCGCTCGTTCGACCCCTTCCCAAGGTCCTAGAAGCTCGGGGATGGTACCAATCGATCCGCAGTACCCCGTTTGGTAGAGACAGACGCCCTTTCCAAGTCTCTACGACCTTCACAACAAAAGTTATTCAAGAATATCTCCTCAGCAGGCTATGCTAATGAGGCGGCCTAATTACAATCCCGTTTCTCTCAAATATCTCGGCATAGAAGACACCAAAACTCCAAATTACAGGATATTCACCATCCCAACAGAGAATTCTCCTCAGAAATGTCATTTTATCACATCAAATTCAAAACCCTAAATTCAGGAAAAACCATGACCAAGGTGAACTCACACACAAGACAAGTGCCCCACAGATCAAACAGCTCATTAGACAAATCTTGGAGAAATCCAAAATCAGTCGCTTGGAAGAATGACAGTGAAGCATCTCCTTGGGCCGTGCGGTGTATGGGGCACAGGAGCTCTTCTGGGGGCCCAATCATCTCTTCTGGGGGCCCAATCATGGGGGGCCAAGGAGCCAGTGGTCTGGACACACATCAGGCCCCTCTTCATTCAGCCTGAAAGGTAAGAATGCAGGTAAGATCCACAGAAATTCCACCAGAAATCAGAAATTCCCAACTAGCCCCGCCCACTTTTGGGGATTTGGGCGTTCGACCCCTTCCGAAGGTCGTAGAAGCTCGAAAATGGTACCAATCGATGCGCAATACCCCACTTGCCAGAAACAAATGCCCTCTCCCACTCTCTACGACCTTCACAAAAAAAGTTATTCAAGAATATCTCCTCGGCTTTTCGGCCATTTGCTACTTCGACCCCTTCCGAAGGTCGGAGGAGCTCGGGGATGGCACCAATCGATCCGCAGGACCCACATTAGTTCAATAGAAACCACTTTCCAAGTCTCTACGACCTTCAGAAAAAAAGTTATTCAAGAATATCTCCTTCTCCAATGTGCTTTCATCCCTAATCCTTACCTTAACCCTAGCTGTTTTAGCGACTTTCTTATTCAGAGGTTCTGGACTTCGATTCTATGCCTAGTCAGGTTCCTTAGACCCTTACCCTAACCACACCACCCCTTGCCTAAACCTAACCCCGCCCACTTTTCAGATTCGCTCGTTCGACCCCTTCCCAAGGTCCTAGAAGCTCGGCGATGGTACCAATCGATCCGCAGTACCCCATTTAGTAGAGACAGACGCCCTTTCCAAGTCTCTACGACCTTCACAGCAAAAGTTATTCTAGAATATCTCCTCAGCAGGCTATGCTAATGAGGCTGCCTAATTACAATCCCGTTTCTCTCAAATATCTCGGCATAGAAGACACCAAAACTCAAAATTACAGGATATTCACCATCCCAAGAGAGAATTCTCCTCAGAAATGTCATTTTATCACATCAAATTCAAAACCCTAAATTCAGGAAAAACCATGACCAAGGTGAACTCACACACAAGACAAGTGCCCCACAGATCAAACAGCTCATTAGACAAATCATGGAGAAATCCAAAATCAGTCGCTTGGAAGAATGACAGTGAAGCATCTCCTTGGGCCGTGCGGTGTATGGGGCACAGGAGCTCTTCTGGGGGCCCAATCATCTCTTCTGGGGGCCCAATCATGGGGGGCCAAGGAGGCAGTGGTCTGGACACACATCAGGCCCCTCTTCATTCAACCTGAAAGGTAAGAATGCAGGTAAGATCGACACAAATTCCACCAGAAATCAGAAATTCCGAACTAGCCCCTCCCACTTTTGGGGATTTGGGCGTTCGACCCCTTCCGAAGGTCGTAGAAGCTCGAAAATGGTACCAATCGATGCGCAATACCCCACTTGCCAGAAACAAATGCCCTCTCCCACTCTCTACGACCTTCACAAAAAAAGTTATTCAAGAATATCTCCTCGGCTTTTCGGCCATTTGCTACTTCGACCCCTTCCGAAGGTCGTAGGAGCTCGGGGATGGCACCAATCGATCCGCAGGACCCACATTAGTTCAATAGAAACCACTTTCCAAGTCTCTACGACCTTCAGAAAAAAAGTTATTCAAGAATATCTCCTTCTCCAATGTGCTTTCATCCCTAATCCTTACCTTAACCCTAGCTGTTTTAGCGACTTTCTTATTCAGAGGTTCTGGACTTCGATTCTATGCCTAGTCAGGTTCCTTAGACCCTTACCCTAACCACACCACCCCTTGCCTAAACCTAACCCCGCCCACTTTTCAGATTCGCTCGTTCGACCCCTTCCCAAGGTCCTAGAAGCTCGGCGATGGTACCAATCGATCCGCAGTACCCCATTTAGTAGAGACAGACGCCCTTTCCAAGTCTCTACGACCTTCACAGCAAAAGTTATTCTAGAATATCTCCTCAGCAGGCTATGCTAATGAGGCTGCCTAATTACAATCCCGTTTCTCTCAAATATCTCGGCATAGAAGACACCAAAACTCAAAATTACAGGATATTCACCATCCCAAGAGAGAATTCTCCTCAGAAATGTCATTTTATCACATCAAATTCAAAACCCTAAATTCAGGAAAAACCATGACCAAGGTGAACTCACACACAAGACAAGTGCCCCACAGATCAAACAGCTCATTAGACAAATCATGGAGAAATCCAAAATCAGTCGCTTGGAAGAATGACAGTGAAGCATCTCCTTGGGCCGTGCGGTGTATGGGGCACAGGAGCTCTTCTGGGGGCCCAATCATCTCTTCTGGGGGCCCAATCATGGGGGGCCAAGGAGGCAGTGGTCTGGACACACATCAGGCCCCTCTTCATTCAACCTGAAAGGTAAGAATGCAGGTAAGATCGACACAAATTCCACCAGAAATCAGAAATTCCGAACTAGCCCCTCCCACTTTTGGGGATTTGGGCGTTCGACCCCTTCCGAAGGTCGTAGAAGCTCGAAAATGGTACCAATCGATGCGCAATACCCCACTTGCCAGAAACAAATGCCCTCTCCCACTCTCTACGACCTTCACAAAAAAAGTTATTCAAGAATATCTCCTCGGCTTTTCGGCCATTTGCTACTTCGACCCCTTCCGAAGGTCGTAGGAGCTCGGGGATGGCACCAATCGATCCGCAGGACCCACATTAGTTCAATAGAAACCACTTTCCAAGTCTCTACGACCTTCAGAAAAAAAGTTATTCAAGAATATCTCCTTCTCCAATGTGCTTTCATCCCTAATCCTTACCTTAACCCTAGCTGTTTTAGCGACTTTCTTATTCAGAGGTTCTGGACTTCGATTCTATGCCTAGTCAGGTTCCTTAGACCCTTACCCTAACCACACCACCCCTTGCCTAAACCTAACCCCGCCCACTTTTCAGATTCGCTCGTTCGACCCCTTCCCAAGGTCCTAGAAGCTCGGCGATGGTACCAATCGATCCGCAGTACCCCATTTAGTAGAGACAGACGCCCTTTCCAAGTCTCTACGACCTTCACAGCAAAAGTTATTCTAGAATATCTCCTCAGCAGGCTATGCTAATGAGGCTGCCTAATTACAATCCCGTTTCTCTCAAATATCTCGGCATAGAAGACACCAAAACTCAAAATTACAGGATATTCACCATCCCAAGAGAGAATTCTCCTCAGAAATGTCATTTTATCACATCAAATTCAAAACCCTAAATTCAGGAAAAACCATGACCAAGGTGAACTCACACACAAGACAAGTGCCCCACAGATCAAACAGCTCATTAGACAAATCATGGAGAAATCCAAAATCAGTCGCTTGGAAGAATGACAGTGAAGCATCTCCTTGGGCCGTGCGGTGTATGGGGCACAGGAGCTCTTCTGGGGGCCCAATCATCTCTTCTGGGGGCCCAATCATGGGGGGCCAAGGAGGCAGTGGTCTGGACACACATCAGGCCCCTCTTCATTCAACCTGAAAGGTAAGAATGCAGGTAAGATCGACACAAATTCCACCAGAAATCAGAAATTCCGAACTAGCCCCTCCCACTTTTGGGGATTTGGGCGTTCGACCCCTTCCGAAGGTCGTAGAAGCTCGAAAATGGTACCAATCGATGCGCAATACCCCACTTGCCAGAAACAAATGCCCTCTCCCACTCTCTACGACCTTCACAAAAAAAGTTATTCAAGAATATCTCCTCGGCTTTTCGGCCATTTGCTACTTCGACCCCTTCCGAAGGTCGTAGGAGCTCGGGGATGGCACCAATCGATCCGCAGGACCCACATTAGTTCAATAGAAACCACTTTCCAAGTCTCTACGACCTTCAGAAAAAAAGTTATTCAAGAATATCTCCTTCTCCAATGTGCTTTCATCCCTAATCCTTACCTTAACCCTAGCTGTTTTAGCGACTTTCTTATTCAGAGGTTCTGGACTTCGATTCTATGCCTAGTCAGGTTCCTTAGACCCTTACCCTAACCACACCACCCCTTGCCTAAACCTAACCCCGCCCACTTTTCAGATTCGCTCGTTCGACCCCTTCCCAAGGTCCTAGAAGCTCGGCGATGGTACCAATCGATCCGCAGTACCCCATTTAGTAGAGACAGACGCCCTTTCCAAGTCTCTACGACCTTCACAGCAAAAGTTATTCTAGAATATCTCCTCAGCAGGCTATGCTAATGAGGCTGCCTAATTACAATCCCGTTTCTCTCAAATATCTCGGCATAGAAGACACCAAAACTCAAAATTACAGGATATTCACCATCCCAAGAGAGAATTCTCCTCAGAAATGTCATTTTATCACATCAAATTCAAAACCCTAAATTCAGGAAAAACCATGACCAAGGTGAACTCACACACAAGACAAGTGCCCCACAGATCAAACAGCTCATTAGACAAATCATGGAGAAATCCAAAATCAGTCGCTTGGAAGAATGACAGTGAAGCATCTCCTTGGGCCGTGCGGTGTATGGGGCACAGGAGCTCTTCTGGGGGCCCAATCATCTCTTCTGGGGGCCCAATCATGGGGGGCCAAGGAGGCAGTGGTCTGGACACACATCAGGCCCCTCTTCATTCAACCTGAAAGGTAAGAATGCAGGTAAGATCGACACAAATTCCACCAGAAATCAGAAATTCCGAACTAGCCCCTCCCACTTTTGGGGATTTGGGCGTTCGACCCCTTCCGAAGGTCGTAGAAGCTCGAAAATGGTACCAATCGATGCGCAATACCCCACTTGCCAGAAACAAATGCCCTCTCCCACTCTCTACGACCTTCACAAAAAAAGTTATTCAAGAATATCTCCTCGGCTTTTCGGCCATTTGCTACTTCGACCCCTTCCGAAGGTCGTAGGAGCTCGGGGATGGCACCAATCGATCCGCAGGACCCACATTAGTTCAATAGAAACCACTTTCCAAGTCTCTACGACCTTCAGAAAAAAAGTTATTCAAGAATATCTCCTTCTCCAATGTGCTTTCATCCCTAATCCTTACCTTAACCCTAGCTGTTTTAGCGACTTTCTTATTCAGAGGTTCTGGACTTCGATTCTATGCCTAGTCAGGTTCCTTAGACCCTTACCCTAACCACACCACCCCTTGCCTAAACCTAACCCCGCCCACTTTTCAGATTCGCTCGTTCGACCCCTTCCCAAGGTCCTAGAAGCTCGGCGATGGTACCAATCGATCCGCAGTACCCCATTTAGTAGAGACAGACGCCCTTTCCAAGTCTCTACGACCTTCACAGCAAAAGTTATTCTAGAATATCTCCTCAGCAGGCTATGCTAATGAGGCTGCCTAATTACAATCCCGTTTCTCTCAAATATCTCGGCATAGAAGACACCAAAACTCAAAATTACAGGATATTCACCATCCCAAGAGAGAATTCTCCTCAGAAATGTCATTTTATCACATCAAATTCAAAACCCTAAATTCAGGAAAAACCATGACCAAGGTGAACTCACACACAAGACAAGTGCCCCACAGATCAAACAGCTCATTAGACAAATCATGGAGAAATCCAAAATCAGTCGCTTGGAAGAATGACAGTGAAGCATCTCCTTGGGCCGTGCGGTGTATGGGGCACAGGAGCTCTTCTGGGGGCCCAATCATCTCTTCTGGGGGCCCAATCATGGGGGGCCAAGGAGGCAGTGGTCTGGACACACATCAGGCCCCTCTTCATTCAACCTGAAAGGTAAGAATGCAGGTAAGATCGACACAAATTCCACCAGAAATCAGAAATTCCGAACTAGCCCCTCCCACTTTTGGGGATTTGGGCGTTCGACCCCTTCCGAAGGTCGTAGAAGCTCGAAAATGGTACCAATCGATGCGCAATACCCCACTTGCCAGAAACAAATGCCCTCTCCCACTCTCTACGACCTTCACAAAAAAAGTTATTCAAGAATATCTCCTCGGCTTTTCGGCCATTTGCTACTTCGACCCCTTCCGAAGGTCGTAGGAGCTCGGGGATGGCACCAATCGATCCGCAGGACCCACATTAGTTCAATAGAAACCACTTTCCAAGTCTCTACGACCTTCAGAAAAAAAGTTATTCAAGAATATCTCCTTCTCCAATGTGCTTTCATCCCTAATCCTTACCTTAACCCTAGCTGTTTTAGCGACTTTCTTATTCAGAGGTTCTGGACTTCGATTCTATGCCTAGTCAGGTTCCTTAGACCCTTACCCTAACCACACCACCCCTTGCCTAAACCTAACCCCGCCCACTTTTCAGATTCGCTCGTTCGACCCCTTCCCAAGGTCCTAGAAGCTCGGCGATGGTACCAATCGATCCGCAGTACCCCATTTAGTAGAGACAGACGCCCTTTCCAAGTCTCTACGACCTTCACAGCAAAAGTTATTCTAGAATATCTCCTCAGCAGGCTATGCTAATGAGGCTGCCTAATTACAATCCCGTTTCTCTCAAATATCTCGGCATAGAAGACACCAAAACTCAAAATTACAGGATATTCACCATCCCAAGAGAGAATTCTCCTCAGAAATGTCATTTTATCACATCAAATTCAAAACCCTAAATTCAGGAAAAACCATGACCAAGGTGAACTCACACACAAGACAAGTGCCCCACAGATCAAACAGCTCATTAGACAAATCATGGAGAAATCCAAAATCAGTCGCTTGGAAGAATGACAGTGAAGCATCTCCTTGGGCCGTGCGGTGTATGGGGCACAGGAGCTCTTCTGGGGGCCCAATCATCTCTTCTGGGGGCCCAATCATGGGGGGCCAAGGAGGCAGTGGTCTGGACACACATCAGGCCCCTCTTCATTCAACCTGAAAGGTAAGAATGCAGGTAAGATCGACACAAATTCCACCAGAAATCAGAAATTCCGAACTAGCCCCTCCCACTTTTGGGGATTTGGGCGTTCGACCCCTTCCGAAGGTCGTAGAAGCTCGAAAATGGTACCAATCGATGCGCAATACCCCACTTGCCAGAAACAAATGCCCTCTCCCACTCTCTACGACCTTCACAAAAAAAGTTATTCAAGAATATCTCCTCGGCTTTTCGGCCATTTGCTACTTCGACCCCTTCCGAAGGTCGTAGGAGCTCGGGGATGGCACCAATCGATCCGCAGGACCCACATTAGTTCAATAGAAACCACTTTCCAAGTCTCTACGACCTTCAGAAAAAAAGTTATTCAAGAATATCTCCTTCTCCAATGTGCTTTCATCCCTAATCCTTACCTTAACCCTAGCTGTTTTAGCGACTTTCTTATTCAGAGGTTCTGGACTTCGATTCTATGCCTAGTCAGGTTCCTTAGACCCTTACCCTAACCACACCACCCCTTGCCTAAACCTAACCCCGCCCACTTTTCAGATTCGCTCGTTCGACCCCTTCCCAAGGTCCTAGAAGCTCGGCGATGGTACCAATCGATCCGCAGTACCCCATTTAGTAGAGACAGACGCCCTTTCCAAGTCTCTACGACCTTCACAGCAAAAGTTATTCTAGAATATCTCCTCAGCAGGCTATGCTAATGAGGCGGCCTAATTACAATCCCGTTTCTCTCAAATATCTCGGCATAGAAGACACCAAAACTCAAAATTACAGGATATTCACCATCCCAACAGAGAATTCTCCTCAGAAATGTCATTTTATCACATCAAATTCAAAACCCTAAATTCAGGAAAAACCATGACCAAGGTGAACTCACACACAAGACAAGTGCCCCACAGATCAAACAGCTCATTAGACAAATCTTGGAGAAATCCAAAATCAGTCGCTTGGAAGAATGACAGTGAAGCATCTCCTTGGGCCGTGCGGTGTATGGGGCACAGGAGCTCTTCTGGGGGCCCAATCATCTCTTCTGGGGGCCCAATCATGGGGGGCCAAGGAGCCAGTGGTCTGGACACACATCAGGCCCCTCTTCATTCAGCCTGAAAGGTAAGAATGCAGGTAAGATCCACAGAAATTCCACCAGAAATCAGAAATTCCCAACTAGCCCCGCCCACTTTTGGGGATTTGGGCGTTCGACCCCTTCCGAAGGTCGTAGAAGCTCGAAAATGGTACCAATCGATGCGCAATACCCCACTTGCCGGAAACAAATGCCCTCTCCCACTCGCTACGACCTTCACAAAAAAAGTTATTCAAGAATATCTCCTCGGGTTTTCGGCCATTTGCTACTTCGACCCCTTCCGAAGGTCGGAGGAGCTCGGGGATGGCACCAATCGATCCGCAGGACCCACATTAGTTCAATAGAAACCACTTTCCAAGTCTCTACGACCTTCAGAAAAAAAGTTATTCAAGAATATCTCCTTCTCCAATGTGCTTTCATCCCTAACCCTAACCCTAACCCTAACCCTAACCCTAACCCTAACCCTAACCCTAACCCTAACCCTAACCCTAACCCTAACCCTAACCCTAACCCTATTCAGAG
Organism: Pleuronectes platessa; assembly: GCF_947347685.1. Lineage (NCBI taxonomy): Eukaryota > Metazoa > Chordata > Actinopteri > Pleuronectiformes > Pleuronectidae > Pleuronectes > Pleuronectes platessa. Next base: position 524,298 of record NW_026519147.1, on the reverse strand, counting down.
GTTCTGGACTTCGATTCTATGCCTAGTCAGGTTCCTTAGACCCTTACCCTAACCACACCACCCCTTGCCTAAACCTAACCCCGCCCACTTTTCAGATTCGCTCGTTCGACCCCTTCCCAAGGTCCTAGAAGCTCGGCGATGGTACCAATCGATCCGCAGTACCCCATTTAGTAGAGACAGACGCCCTTTCCAAGTCTCTACGACCTTCACAGCAAAAGTTATTCTAGAATATCTCCTCAGCAGGCTATGCTAATGAGGCTGCCTAATTACAATCCCGTTTCTCTCAAATATCTCGGCATAGAAGACACCAAAACTCAAAATTACAGGATATTCACCATCCCAAGAGAGAATTCTCCTCAGAAATGTCATTTTATCACATCAAATTCAAAACCCTAAATTCAGGAAAAACCATGACCAAGGTGAACTCACACACAAGACAAGTGCCCCACAGATCAAACAGCTCATTAGACAAATCATGGAGAAATCCAAAATCAGTCGCTTGGAAGAATGACAGTGAAGCATCTCCTTGGGCCGTGCGGTGTATGGGGCACAGGAGCTCTTCTGGGGGCCCAATCATCTCTTCTGGGGGCCCAATCATGGGGGGCCAAGGAGGCAGTGGTCTGGACACACATCAGGCCCCTCTTCATTCAACCTGAAAGGTAAGAATGCAGGTAAGATCGACACAAATTCCACCAGAAATCAGAAATTCCGAACTAGCCCCTCCCACTTTTGGGGATTTGGGCGTTCGACCCCTTCCGAAGGTCGTAGAAGCTCGAAAATGGTACCAATCGATGCGCAATACCCCACTTGCCAGAAACAAATGCCCTCTCCCACTCTCTACGACCTTCACAAAAAAAGTTATTCAAGAATATCTCCTCGGCTTTTCGGCCATTTGCTACTTCGACCCCTTCCGAAGGTCGTAGGAGCTCGGGGATGGCACCAATCGATCCGCAGGACCCACATTAGTTCAATAGAAACCACTTTCCAAGTCTCTACGACCTTCAGAAAAAAAGTTATTCAAGAATATCTCCTTCTCCAATGTGCTTTCATCCCTAATCCTTACCTTAACCCTAGCTGTTTTAGCGACTTTCTTATTCAGAGGTTCTGGACTTCGATTCTATGCCTAGTCAGGTTCCTTAGACCCTTACCCTAACCACACCACCCCTTGCCTAAACCTAACCCCGCCCACTTTTCAGATTCGCTCGTTCGACCCCTTCCCAAGGTCCTAGAAGCTCGGCGATGGTACCAATCGATCCGCAGTACCCCATTTAGTAGAGACAGACGCCCTTTCCAAGTCTCTACGACCTTCACAGCAAAAGTTATTCTAGAATATCTCCTCAGCAGGCTATGCTAATGAGGCTGCCTAATTACAATCCCGTTTCTCTCAAATATCTCGGCATAGAAGACACCAAAACTCAAAATTACAGGATATTCACCATCCCAAGAGAGAATTCTCCTCAGAAATGTCATTTTATCACATCAAATTCAAAACCCTAAATTCAGGAAAAACCATGACCAAGGTGAACTCACACACAAGACAAGTGCCCCACAGATCAAACAGCTCATTAGACAAATCATGGAGAAATCCAAAATCAGTCGCTTGGAAGAATGACAGTGAAGCATCTCCTTGGGCCGTGCGGTGTATGGGGCACAGGAGCTCTTCTGGGGGCCCAATCATCTCTTCTGGGGGCCCAATCATGGGGGGCCAAGGAGGCAGTGGTCTGGACACACATCAGGCCCCTCTTCATTCAACCTGAAAGGTAAGAATGCAGGTAAGATCGACACAAATTCCACCAGAAATCAGAAATTCCGAACTAGCCCCTCCCACTTTTGGGGATTTGGGCGTTCGACCCCTTCCGAAGGTCGTAGAAGCTCGAAAATGGTACCAATCGATGCGCAATACCCCACTTGCCAGAAACAAATGCCCTCTCCCACTCTCTACGACCTTCACAAAAAAAGTTATTCAAGAATATCTCCTCGGCTTTTCGGCCATTTGCTACTTCGACCCCTTCCGAAGGTCGTAGGAGCTCGGGGATGGCACCAATCGATCCGCAGGACCCACATTAGTTCAATAGAAACCACTTTCCAAGTCTCTACGACCTTCAGAAAAAAAGTTATTCAAGAATATCTCCTTCTCCAATGTGCTTTCATCCCTAATCCTTACCTTAACCCTAGCTGTTTTAGCGACTTTCTTATTCAGAGGTTCTGGACTTCGATTCTATGCCTAGTCAGGTTCCTTAGACCCTTACCCTAACCACACCACCCCTTGCCTAAACCTAACCCCGCCCACTTTTCAGATTCGCTCGTTCGACCCCTTCCCAAGGTCCTAGAAGCTCGGCGATGGTACCAATCGATCCGCAGTACCCCATTTAGTAGAGACAGACGCCCTTTCCAAGTCTCTACGACCTTCACAGCAAAAGTTATTCTAGAATATCTCCTCAGCAGGCTATGCTAATGAGGCTGCCTAATTACAATCCCGTTTCTCTCAAATATCTCGGCATAGAAGACACCAAAACTCAAAATTACAGGATATTCACCATCCCAAGAGAGAATTCTCCTCAGAAATGTCATTTTATCACATCAAATTCAAAACCCTAAATTCAGGAAAAACCATGACCAAGGTGAACTCACACACAAGACAAGTGCCCCACAGATCAAACAGCTCATTAGACAAATCATGGAGAAATCCAAAATCAGTCGCTTGGAAGAATGACAGTGAAGCATCTCCTTGGGCCGTGCGGTGTATGGGGCACAGGAGCTCTTCTGGGGGCCCAATCATCTCTTCTGGGGGCCCAATCATGGGGGGCCAAGGAGGCAGTGGTCTGGACACACATCAGGCCCCTCTTCATTCAACCTGAAAGGTAAGAATGCAGGTAAGATCGACACAAATTCCACCAGAAATCAGAAATTCCGAACTAGCCCCTCCCACTTTTGGGGATTTGGGCGTTCGACCCCTTCCGAAGGTCGTAGAAGCTCGAAAATGGTACCAATCGATGCGCAATACCCCACTTGCCAGAAACAAATGCCCTCTCCCACTCTCTACGACCTTCACAAAAAAAGTTATTCAAGAATATCTCCTCGGCTTTTCGGCCATTTGCTACTTCGACCCCTTCCGAAGGTCGTAGGAGCTCGGGGATGGCACCAATCGATCCGCAGGACCCACATTAGTTCAATAGAAACCACTTTCCAAGTCTCTACGACCTTCAGAAAAAAAGTTATTCAAGAATATCTCCTTCTCCAATGTGCTTTCATCCCTAATCCTTACCTTAACCCTAGCTGTTTTAGCGACTTTCTTATTCAGAGGTTCTGGACTTCGATTCTATGCCTAGTCAGGTTCCTTAGACCCTTACCCTAACCACACCACCCCTTGCCTAAACCTAACCCCGCCCACTTTTCAGATTCGCTCGTTCGACCCCTTCCCAAGGTCCTAGAAGCTCGGCGATGGTACCAATCGATCCGCAGTACCCCATTTAGTAGAGACAGACGCCCTTTCCAAGTCTCTACGACCTTCACAGCAAAAGTTATTCTAGAATATCTCCTCAGCAGGCTATGCTAATGAGGCTGCCTAATTACAATCCCGTTTCTCTCAAATATCTCGGCATAGAAGACACCAAAACTCAAAATTACAGGATATTCACCATCCCAAGAGAGAATTCTCCTCAGAAATGTCATTTTATCACATCAAATTCAAAACCCTAAATTCAGGAAAAACCATGACCAAGGTGAACTCACACACAAGACAAGTGCCCCACAGATCAAACAGCTCATTAGACAAATCATGGAGAAATCCAAAATCAGTCGCTTGGAAGAATGACAGTGAAGCATCTCCTTGGGCCGTGCGGTGTATGGGGCACAGGAGCTCTTCTGGGGGCCCAATCATCTCTTCTGGGGGCCCAATCATGGGGGGCCAAGGAGGCAGTGGTCTGGACACACATCAGGCCCCTCTTCATTCAACCTGAAAGGTAAGAATGCAGGTAAGATCGACACAAATTCCACCAGAAATCAGAAATTCCGAACTAGCCCCTCCCACTTTTGGGGATTTGGGCGTTCGACCCCTTCCGAAGGTCGTAGAAGCTCGAAAATGGTACCAATCGATGCGCAATACCCCACTTGCCAGAAACAAATGCCCTCTCCCACTCTCTACGACCTTCACAAAAAAAGTTATTCAAGAATATCTCCTCGGCTTTTCGGCCATTTGCTACTTCGACCCCTTCCGAAGGTCGTAGGAGCTCGGGGATGGCACCAATCGATCCGCAGGACCCACATTAGTTCAATAGAAACCACTTTCCAAGTCTCTACGACCTTCAGAAAAAAAGTTATTCAAGAATATCTCCTTCTCCAATGTGCTTTCATCCCTAATCCTTACCTTAACCCTAGCTGTTTTAGCGACTTTCTTATTCAGAGGTTCTGGACTTCGATTCTATGCCTAGTCAGGTTCCTTAGACCCTTACCCTAACCACACCACCCCTTGCCTAAACCTAACCCCGCCCACTTTTCAGATTCGCTCGTTCGACCCCTTCCCAAGGTCCTAGAAGCTCGGCGATGGTACCAATCGATCCGCAGTACCCCATTTAGTAGAGACAGACGCCCTTTCCAAGTCTCTACGACCTTCACAGCAAAAGTTATTCTAGAATATCTCCTCAGCAGGCTATGCTAATGAGGCTGCCTAATTACAATCCCGTTTCTCTCAAATATCTCGGCATAGAAGACACCAAAACTCAAAATTACAGGATATTCACCATCCCAAGAGAGAATTCTCCTCAGAAATGTCATTTTATCACATCAAATTCAAAACCCTAAATTCAGGAAAAACCATGACCAAGGTGAACTCACACACAAGACAAGTGCCCCACAGATCAAACAGCTCATTAGACAAATCATGGAGAAATCCAAAATCAGTCGCTTGGAAGAATGACAGTGAAGCATCTCCTTGGGCCGTGCGGTGTATGGGGCACAGGAGCTCTTCTGGGGGCCCAATCATCTCTTCTGGGGGCCCAATCATGGGGGGCCAAGGAGGCAGTGGTCTGGACACACATCAGGCCCCTCTTCATTCAACCTGAAAGGTAAGAATGCAGGTAAGATCGACACAAATTCCACCAGAAATCAGAAATTCCGAACTAGCCCCTCCCACTTTTGGGGATTTGGGCGTTCGACCCCTTCCGAAGGTCGTAGAAGCTCGAAAATGGTACCAATCGATGCGCAATACCCCACTTGCCAGAAACAAATGCCCTCTCCCACTCTCTACGACCTTCACAAAAAAAGTTATTCAAGAATATCTCCTCGGCTTTTCGGCCATTTGCTACTTCGACCCCTTCCGAAGGTCGTAGGAGCTCGGGGATGGCACCAATCGATCCGCAGGACCCACATTAGTTCAATAGAAACCACTTTCCAAGTCTCTACGACCTTCAGAAAAAAAGTTATTCAAGAATATCTCCTTCTCCAATGTGCTTTCATCCCTAATCCTTACCTTAACCCTAGCTGTTTTAGCGACTTTCTTATTCAGAGGTTCTGGACTTCGATTCTATGCCTAGTCAGGTTCCTTAGACCCTTACCCTAACCACACCACCCCTTGCCTAAACCTAACCCCGCCCACTTTTCAGATTCGCTCGTTCGACCCCTTCCCAAGGTCCTAGAAGCTCGGCGATGGTACCAATCGATCCGCAGTACCCCATTTAGTAGAGACAGACGCCCTTTCCAAGTCTCTACGACCTTCACAGCAAAAGTTATTCTAGAATATCTCCTCAGCAGGCTATGCTAATGAGGCTGCCTAATTACAATCCCGTTTCTCTCAAATATCTCGGCATAGAAGACACCAAAACTCAAAATTACAGGATATTCACCATCCCAAGAGAGAATTCTCCTCAGAAATGTCATTTTATCACATCAAATTCAAAACCCTAAATTCAGGAAAAACCATGACCAAGGTGAACTCACACACAAGACAAGTGCCCCACAGATCAAACAGCTCATTAGACAAATCATGGAGAAATCCAAAATCAGTCGCTTGGAAGAATGACAGTGAAGCATCTCCTTGGGCCGTGCGGTGTATGGGGCACAGGAGCTCTTCTGGGGGCCCAATCATCTCTTCTGGGGGCCCAATCATGGGGGGCCAAGGAGGCAGTGGTCTGGACACACATCAGGCCCCTCTTCATTCAACCTGAAAGGTAAGAATGCAGGTAAGATCGACACAAATTCCACCAGAAATCAGAAATTCCGAACTAGCCCCTCCCACTTTTGGGGATTTGGGCGTTCGACCCCTTCCGAAGGTCGTAGAAGCTCGAAAATGGTACCAATCGATGCGCAATACCCCACTTGCCAGAAACAAATGCCCTCTCCCACTCTCTACGACCTTCACAAAAAAAGTTATTCAAGAATATCTCCTCGGCTTTTCGGCCATTTGCTACTTCGACCCCTTCCGAAGGTCGTAGGAGCTCGGGGATGGCACCAATCGATCCGCAGGACCCACATTAGTTCAATAGAAACCACTTTCCAAGTCTCTACGACCTTCAGAAAAAAAGTTATTCAAGAATATCTCCTTCTCCAATGTGCTTTCATCCCTAATCCTTACCTTAACCCTAGCTGTTTTAGCGACTTTCTTATTCAGAGGTTCTGGACTTCGATTCTATGCCTAGTCAGGTTCCTTAGACCCTTACCCTAACCACACCACCCCTTGCCTAAACCTAACCCCGCCCACTTTTCAGATTCGCTCGTTCGACCCCTTCCCAAGGTCCTAGAAGCTCGGCGATGGTACCAATCGATCCGCAGTACCCCATTTAGTAGAGACAGACGCCCTTTCCAAGTCTCTACGACCTTCACAGCAAAAGTTATTCTAGAATATCTCCTCAGCAGGCTATGCTAATGAGGCTGCCTAATTACAATCCCGTTTCTCTCAAATATCTCGGCATAGAAGACACCAAAACTCAAAATTACAGGATATTCACCATCCCAAGAGAGAATTCTCCTCAGAAATGTCATTTTATCACATCAAATTCAAAACCCTAAATTCAGGAAAAACCATGACCAAGGTGAACTCACACACAAGACAAGTGCCCCACAGATCAAACAGCTCATTAGACAAATCATGGAGAAATCCAAAATCAGTCGCTTGGAAGAATGACAGTGAAGCATCTCCTTGGGCCGTGCGGTGTATGGGGCACAGGAGCTCTTCTGGGGGCCCAATCATCTCTTCTGGGGGCCCAATCATGGGGGGCCAAGGAGGCAGTGGTCTGGACACACATCAGGCCCCTCTTCATTCAACCTGAAAGGTAAGAATGCAGGTAAGATCGACACAAATTCCACCAGAAATCAGAAATTCCGAACTAGCCCCTCCCACTTTTGGGGATTTGGGCGTTCGACCCCTTCCGAAGGTCGTAGAAGCTCGAAAATGGTACCAATCGATGCGCAATACCCCACTTGCCAGAAACAAATGCCCTCTCCCACTCTCTACGACCTTCACAAAAAAAGTTATTCAAGAATATCTCCTCGGCTTTTCGGCCATTTGCTACTTCGACCCCTTCCGAAGGTCGTAGGAGCTCGGGGATGGCACCAATCGATCCGCAGGACCCACATTAGTTCAATAGAAACCACTTTCCAAGTCTCTACGACCTTCAGAAAAAAAGTTATTCAAGAATATCTCCTTCTCCAATGTGCTTTCATCCCTAATCCTTACCTTAACCCTAGCTGTTTTAGCGACTTTCTTATTCAGAGGTTCTGGACTTCGATTCTATGCCTAGTCAGGTTCCTTAGACCCTTACCCTAACCACACCACCCCTTGCCTAAACCTAACCCCGCCCACTTTTCAGATTCGCTCGTTCGACCCCTTCCCAAGGTCCTAGAAGCTCGGCGATGGTACCAATCGATCCGCAGTACCCCATTTAGTAGAGACAGACGCCCTTTCCAAGTCTCTACGACCTTCACAGCAAAAGTTATTCTAGAATATCTCCTCAGCAGGCTATGCTAATGAGGCTGCCTAATTACAATCCCGTTTCTCTCAAATATCTCGGCATAGAAGACACCAAAACTCAAAATTACAGGATATTCACCATCCCAAGAGAGAATTCTCCTCAGAAATGTCATTTTATCACATCAAATTCAAAACCCTAAATTCAGGAAAAACCATGACCAAGGTGAACTCACACACAAGACAAGTGCCCCACAGATCAAACAGCTCATTAGACAAATCATGGAGAAATCCAAAATCAGTCGCTTGGAAGAATGACAGTGAAGCATCTCCTTGGGCCGTGCGGTGTATGGGGCACAGGAGCTCTTCTGGGGGCCCAATCATCTCTTCTGGGGGCCCAATCATGGGGGGCCAAGGAGGCAGTGGTCTGGACACACATCAGGCCCCTCTTCATTCAACCTGAAAGGTAAGAATGCAGGTAAGATCGACACAAATTCCACCAGAAATCAGAAATTCCGAACTAGCCCCTCCCACTTTTGGGGATTTGGGCGTTCGACCCCTTCCGAAGGTCGTAGAAGCTCGAAAATGGTACCAATCGATGCGCAATACCCCACTTGCCAGAAACAAATGCCCTCTCCCACTCTCTACGACCTTCACAAAAAAAGTTATTCAAGAATATCTCCTCGGCTTTTCGGCCATTTGCTACTTCGACCCCTTCCGAAGGTCGTAGGAGCTCGGGGATGGCACCAATCGATCCGCAGGACCCACATTAGTTCAATAGAAACCACTTTCCAAGTCTCTACGACCTTCAGAAAAAAAGTTATTCAAGAATATCTCCTTCTCCAATGTGCTTTCATCCCTAATCCTTACCTTAACCCTAGCTGTTTTAGCGACTTTCTTATTCAGAGGTTCTGGACTTCGATTCTATGCCTAGTCAGGTTCCTTAGACCCTTACCCTAACCACACCACCCCTTGCCTAAACCTAACCCCGCCCACTTTTCAGATTCGCTCGTTCGACCCCTTCCCAAGGTCCTAGAAGCTCGGCGATGGTACCAATCGATCCGCAGTACCCCATTTAGTAGAGACAGACGCCCTTTCCAAGTCTCTACGACCTTCACAGCAAAAGTTATTCTAGAATATCTCCTCAGCAGGCTATGCTAATGAGGCTGCCTAATTACAATCCCGTTTCTCTCAAATATCTCGGCATAGAAGACACCAAAACTCAAAATTACAGGATATTCACCATCCCAAGAGAGAATTCTCCTCAGAAATGTCATTTTATCACATCAAATTCAAAACCCTAAATTCAGGAAAAACCATGACCAAGGTGAACTCACACACAAGACAAGTGCCCCACAGATCAAACAGCTCATTAGACAAATCATGGAGAAATCCAAAATCAGTCGCTTGGAAGAATGACAGTGAAGCATCTCCTTGGGCCGTGCGGTGTATGGGGCACAGGAGCTCTTCTGGGGGCCCAATCATCTCTTCTGGGGGCCCAATCATGGGGGGCCAAGGAGGCAGTGGTCTGGACACACATCAGGCCCCTCTTCATTCAACCTGAAAGGTAAGAATGCAGGTAAGATCGACACAAATTCCACCAGAAATCAGAAATTCCGAACTAGCCCCTCCCACTTTTGGGGATTTGGGCGTTCGACCCCTTCCGAAGGTCGTAGAAGCTCGAAAATGGTACCAATCGATGCGCAATACCCCACTTGCCAGAAACAAATGCCCTCTCCCACTCTCTACGACCTTCACAAAAAAAGTTATTCAAGAATATCTCCTCGGCTTTTCGGCCATTTGCTACTTCGACCCCTTCCGAAGGTCGTAGGAGCTCGGGGATGGCACCAATCGATCCGCAGGACCCACATTAGTTCAATAGAAACCACTTTCCAAGTCTCTACGACCTTCAGAAAAAAAGTTATTCAAGAATATCTCCTTCTCCAATGTGCTTTCATCCCTAATCCTTACCTTAACCCTAGCTGTTTTAGCGACTTTCTTATTCAGAGGTTCTGGACTTCGATTCTATGCCTAGTCAGGTTCCTTAGACCCTTACCCTAACCACACCACCCCTTGCCTAAACCTAACCCCGCCCACTTTTCAGATTCGCTCGTTCGACCCCTTCCCAAGGTCCTAGAAGCTCGGCGATGGTACCAATCGATCCGCAGTACCCCATTTAGTAGAGACAGACGCCCTTTCCAAGTCTCTACGACCTTCACAGCAAAAGTTATTCTAGAATATCTCCTCAGCAGGCTATGCTAATGAGGCTGCCTAATTACAATCCCGTTTCTCTCAAATATCTCGGCATAGAAGACACCAAAACTCAAAATTACAGGATATTCACCATCCCAAGAGAGAATTCTCCTCAGAAATGTCATTTTATCACATCAAATTCAAAACCCTAAATTCAGGAAAAACCATGACCAAGGTGAACTCACACACAAGACAAGTGCCCCACAGATCAAACAGCTCATTAGACAAATCATGGAGAAATCCAAAATCAGTCGCTTGGAAGAATGACAGTGAAGCATCTCCTTGGGCCGTGCGGTGTATGGGGCACAGGAGCTCTTCTGGGGGCCCAATCATCTCTTCTGGGGGCCCAATCATGGGGGGCCAAGGAGGCAGTGGTCTGGACACACATCAGGCCCCTCTTCATTCAACCTGAAAGGTAAGAATGCAGGTAAGATCGACACAAATTCCACCAGAAATCAGAAATTCCGAACTAGCCCCTCCCACTTTTGGGGATTTGGGCGTTCGACCCCTTCCGAAGGTCGTAGAAGCTCGAAAATGGTACCAATCGATGCGCAATACCCCACTTGCCAGAAACAAATGCCCTCTCCCACTCTCTACGACCTTCACAAAAAAAGTTATTCAAGAATATCTCCTCGGCTTTTCGGCCATTTGCTACTTCGACCCCTTCCGAAGGTCGTAGGAGCTCGGGGATGGCACCAATCGATCCGCAGGACCCACATTAGTTCAATAGAAACCACTTTCCAAGTCTCTACGACCTTCAGAAAAAAAGTTATTCAAGAATATCTCCTTCTCCAATGTGCTTTCATCCCTAATCCTAACCCTAACCCTAACCCTAACCCTAACCCTAACCCTAACCCTAACCCTAACCCTAACCCTACTTTCTTATTCAGAGGTTCTGGACTTCGATTCTATGCCTAGTCAGGTTCCTTAGACCCTTACCCTAACCACACCACCCCTTGCCTAAACCTAACCCCGCCCACTTTTCAGATTCGCTCGTTCGACCCCTTCCCAAGGTCCTAGAAGCTCGGGGATGGTACCAATCGATCCGCAGTACCCCGTTTGGTAGAGACAGACGCCCTTTCCAAGTCTCTACGACCTTCACAACAAAAGTTATTCAAGAATATCTCCTCAGCAGGCTATGCTAATGAGGCGGCCTAATTACAATCCCGTTTCTCTCAAATATCTCGGCATAGAAGACACCAAAACTCCAAATTACAGGATATTCACCATCCCAACAGAGAATTCTCCTCAGAAATGTCATTTTATCACATCAAATTCAAAACCCTAAATTCAGGAAAAACCATGACCAAGGTGAACTCACACACAAGACAAGTGCCCCACAGATCAAACAGCTCATTAGACAAATCTTGGAGAAATCCAAAATCAGTCGCTTGGAAGAATGACAGTGAAGCATCTCCTTGGGCCGTGCGGTGTATGGGGCACAGGAGCTCTTCTGGGGGCCCAATCATCTCTTCTGGGGGCCCAATCATGGGGGGCCAAGGAGCCAGTGGTCTGGACACACATCAGGCCCCTCTTCATTCAGCCTGAAAGGTAAGAATGCAGGTAAGATCCACAGAAATTCCACCAGAAATCAGAAATTCCCAACTAGCCCCGCCCACTTTTGGGGATTTGGGCGTTCGACCCCTTCCGAAGGTCGTAGAAGCTCGAAAATGGTACCAATCGATGCGCAATACCCCACTTGCCAGAAACAAATGCCCTCTCCCACTCTCTACGACCTTCACAAAAAAAGTTATTCAAGAATATCTCCTCGGCTTTTCGGCCATTTGCTACTTCGACCCCTTCCGAAGGTCGGAGGAGCTCGGGGATGGCACCAATCGATCCGCAGGACCCACATTAGTTCAATAGAAACCACTTTCCAAGTCTCTACGACCTTCAGAAAAAAAGTTATTCAAGAATATCTCCTTCTCCAATGTGCTTTCATCCCTAATCCTTACCTTAACCCTAGCTGTTTTAGCGACTTTCTTATTCAGAGGTTCTGGACTTCGATTCTATGCCTAGTCAGGTTCCTTAGACCCTTACCCTAACCACACCACCCCTTGCCTAAACCTAACCCCGCCCACTTTTCAGATTCGCTCGTTCGACCCCTTCCCAAGGTCCTAGAAGCTCGGCGATGGTACCAATCGATCCGCAGTACCCCATTTAGTAGAGACAGACGCCCTTTCCAAGTCTCTACGACCTTCACAGCAAAAGTTATTCTAGAATATCTCCTCAGCAGGCTATGCTAATGAGGCTGCCTAATTACAATCCCGTTTCTCTCAAATATCTCGGCATAGAAGACACCAAAACTCAAAATTACAGGATATTCACCATCCCAAGAGAGAATTCTCCTCAGAAATGTCATTTTATCACATCAAATTCAAAACCCTAAATTCAGGAAAAACCATGACCAAGGTGAACTCACACACAAGACAAGTGCCCCACAGATCAAACAGCTCATTAGACAAATCATGGAGAAATCCAAAATCAGTCGCTTGGAAGAATGACAGTGAAGCATCTCCTTGGGCCGTGCGGTGTATGGGGCACAGGAGCTCTTCTGGGGGCCCAATCATCTCTTCTGGGGGCCCAATCATGGGGGGCCAAGGAGGCAGTGGTCTGGACACACATCAGGCCCCTCTTCATTCAACCTGAAAGGTAAGAATGCAGGTAAGATCGACACAAATTCCACCAGAAATCAGAAATTCCGAACTAGCCCCTCCCACTTTTGGGGATTTGGGCGTTCGACCCCTTCCGAAGGTCGTAGAAGCTCGAAAATGGTACCAATCGATGCGCAATACCCCACTTGCCAGAAACAAATGCCCTCTCCCACTCTCTACGACCTTCACAAAAAAAGTTATTCAAGAATATCTCCTCGGCTTTTCGGCCATTTGCTACTTCGACCCCTTCCGAAGGTCGTAGGAGCTCGGGGATGGCACCAATCGATCCGCAGGACCCACATTAGTTCAATAGAAACCACTTTCCAAGTCTCTACGACCTTCAGAAAAAAAGTTATTCAAGAATATCTCCTTCTCCAATGTGCTTTCATCCCTAATCCTTACCTTAACCCTAGCTGTTTTAGCGACTTTCTTATTCAGAGGTTCTGGACTTCGATTCTATGCCTAGTCAGGTTCCTTAGACCCTTACCCTAACCACACCACCCCTTGCCTAAACCTAACCCCGCCCACTTTTCAGATTCGCTCGTTCGACCCCTTCCCAAGGTCCTAGAAGCTCGGCGATGGTACCAATCGATCCGCAGTACCCCATTTAGTAGAGACAGACGCCCTTTCCAAGTCTCTACGACCTTCACAGCAAAAGTTATTCTAGAATATCTCCTCAGCAGGCTATGCTAATGAGGCTGCCTAATTACAATCCCGTTTCTCTCAAATATCTCGGCATAGAAGACACCAAAACTCAAAATTACAGGATATTCACCATCCCAAGAGAGAATTCTCCTCAGAAATGTCATTTTATCACATCAAATTCAAAACCCTAAATTCAGGAAAAACCATGACCAAGGTGAACTCACACACAAGACAAGTGCCCCACAGATCAAACAGCTCATTAGACAAATCATGGAGAAATCCAAAATCAGTCGCTTGGAAGAATGACAGTGAAGCATCTCCTTGGGCCGTGCGGTGTATGGGGCACAGGAGCTCTTCTGGGGGCCCAATCATCTCTTCTGGGGGCCCAATCATGGGGGGCCAAGGAGGCAGTGGTCTGGACACACATCAGGCCCCTCTTCATTCAACCTGAAAGGTAAGAATGCAGGTAAGATCGACACAAATTCCACCAGAAATCAGAAATTCCGAACTAGCCCCTCCCACTTTTGGGGATTTGGGCGTTCGACCCCTTCCGAAGGTCGTAGAAGCTCGAAAATGGTACCAATCGATGCGCAATACCCCACTTGCCAGAAACAAATGCCCTCTCCCACTCTCTACGACCTTCACAAAAAAAGTTATTCAAGAATATCTCCTCGGCTTTTCGGCCATTTGCTACTTCGACCCCTTCCGAAGGTCGTAGGAGCTCGGGGATGGCACCAATCGATCCGCAGGACCCACATTAGTTCAATAGAAACCACTTTCCAAGTCTCTACGACCTTCAGAAAAAAAGTTATTCAAGAATATCTCCTTCTCCAATGTGCTTTCATCCCTAATCCTTACCTTAACCCTAGCTGTTTTAGCGACTTTCTTATTCAGAGGTTCTGGACTTCGATTCTATGCCTAGTCAGGTTCCTTAGACCCTTACCCTAACCACACCACCCCTTGCCTAAACCTAACCCCGCCCACTTTTCAGATTCGCTCGTTCGACCCCTTCCCAAGGTCCTAGAAGCTCGGCGATGGTACCAATCGATCCGCAGTACCCCATTTAGTAGAGACAGACGCCCTTTCCAAGTCTCTACGACCTTCACAGCAAAAGTTATTCTAGAATATCTCCTCAGCAGGCTATGCTAATGAGGCTGCCTAATTACAATCCCGTTTCTCTCAAATATCTCGGCATAGAAGACACCAAAACTCAAAATTACAGGATATTCACCATCCCAAGAGAGAATTCTCCTCAGAAATGTCATTTTATCACATCAAATTCAAAACCCTAAATTCAGGAAAAACCATGACCAAGGTGAACTCACACACAAGACAAGTGCCCCACAGATCAAACAGCTCATTAGACAAATCATGGAGAAATCCAAAATCAGTCGCTTGGAAGAATGACAGTGAAGCATCTCCTTGGGCCGTGCGGTGTATGGGGCACAGGAGCTCTTCTGGGGGCCCAATCATCTCTTCTGGGGGCCCAATCATGGGGGGCCAAGGAGGCAGTGGTCTGGACACACATCAGGCCCCTCTTCATTCAACCTGAAAGGTAAGAATGCAGGTAAGATCGACACAAATTCCACCAGAAATCAGAAATTCCGAACTAGCCCCTCCCACTTTTGGGGATTTGGGCGTTCGACCCCTTCCGAAGGTCGTAGAAGCTCGAAAATGGTACCAATCGATGCGCAATACCCCACTTGCCAGAAACAAATGCCCTCTCCCACTCTCTACGACCTTCACAAAAAAAGTTATTCAAGAATATCTCCTCGGCTTTTCGGCCATTTGCTACTTCGACCCCTTCCGAAGGTCGTAGGAGCTCGGGGATGGCACCAATCGATCCGCAGGACCCACATTAGTTCAATAGAAACCACTTTCCAAGTCTCTACGACCTTCAGAAAAAAAGTTATTCAAGAATATCTCCTTCTCCAATGTGCTTTCATCCCTAATCCTTACCTTAACCCTAGCTGTTTTAGCGACTTTCTTATTCAGAGGTTCTGGACTTCGATTCTATGCCTAGTCAGGTTCCTTAGACCCTTACCCTAACCACACCACCCCTTGCCTAAACCTAACCCCGCCCACTTTTCAGATTCGCTCGTTCGACCCCTTCCCAAGGTCCTAGAAGCTCGGCGATGGTACCAATCGATCCGCAGTACCCCATTTAGTAGAGACAGACGCCCTTTCCAAGTCTCTACGACCTTCACAGCAAAAGTTATTCTAGAATATCTCCTCAGCAGGCTATGCTAATGAGGCTGCCTAATTACAATCCCGTTTCTCTCAAATATCTCGGCATAGAAGACACCAAAACTCAAAATTACAGGATATTCACCATCCCAAGAGAGAATTCTCCTCAGAAATGTCATTTTATCACATCAAATTCAAAACCCTAAATTCAGGAAAAACCATGACCAAGGTGAACTCACACACAAGACAAGTGCCCCACAGATCAAACAGCTCATTAGACAAATCATGGAGAAATCCAAAATCAGTCGCTTGGAAGAATGACAGTGAAGCATCTCCTTGGGCCGTGCGGTGTATGGGGCACAGGAGCTCTTCTGGGGGCCCAATCATCTCTTCTGGGGGCCCAATCATGGGGGGCCAAGGAGGCAGTGGTCTGGACACACATCAGGCCCCTCTTCATTCAACCTGAAAGGTAAGAATGCAGGTAAGATCGACACAAATTCCACCAGAAATCAGAAATTCCGAACTAGCCCCTCCCACTTTTGGGGATTTGGGCGTTCGACCCCTTCCGAAGGTCGTAGAAGCTCGAAAATGGTACCAATCGATGCGCAATACCCCACTTGCCAGAAACAAATGCCCTCTCCCACTCTCTACGACCTTCACAAAAAAAGTTATTCAAGAATATCTCCTCGGCTTTTCGGCCATTTGCTACTTCGACCCCTTCCGAAGGTCGTAGGAGCTCGGGGATGGCACCAATCGATCCGCAGGACCCACATTAGTTCAATAGAAACCACTTTCCAAGTCTCTACGACCTTCAGAAAAAAAGTTATTCAAGAATATCTCCTTCTCCAATGTGCTTTCATCCCTAATCCTTACCTTAACCCTAGCTGTTTTAGCGACTTTCTTATTCAGAGGTTCTGGACTTCGATTCTATGCCTAGTCAGGTTCCTTAGACCCTTACCCTAACCACACCACCCCTTGCCTAAACCTAACCCCGCCCACTTTTCAGATTCGCTCGTTCGACCCCTTCCCAAGGTCCTAGAAGCTCGGCGATGGTACCAATCGATCCGCAGTACCCCATTTAGTAGAGACAGACGCCCTTTCCAAGTCTCTACGACCTTCACAGCAAAAGTTATTCTAGAATATCTCCTCAGCAGGCTATGCTAATGAGGCTGCCTAATTACAATCCCGTTTCTCTCAAATATCTCGGCATAGAAGACACCAAAACTCAAAATTACAGGATATTCACCATCCCAAGAGAGAATTCTCCTCAGAAATGTCATTTTATCACATCAAATTCAAAACCCTAAATTCAGGAAAAACCATGACCAAGGTGAACTCACACACAAGACAAGTGCCCCACAGATCAAACAGCTCATTAGACAAATCATGGAGAAATCCAAAATCAGTCGCTTGGAAGAATGACAGTGAAGCATCTCCTTGGGCCGTGCGGTGTATGGGGCACAGGAGCTCTTCTGGGGGCCCAATCATCTCTTCTGGGGGCCCAATCATGGGGGGCCAAGGAGGCAGTGGTCTGGACACACATCAGGCCCCTCTTCATTCAACCTGAAAGGTAAGAATGCAGGTAAGATCGACACAAATTCCACCAGAAATCAGAAATTCCGAACTAGCCCCTCCCACTTTTGGGGATTTGGGCGTTCGACCCCTTCCGAAGGTCGTAGAAGCTCGAAAATGGTACCAATCGATGCGCAATACCCCACTTGCCAGAAACAAATGCCCTCTCCCACTCTCTACGACCTTCACAAAAAAAGTTATTCAAGAATATCTCCTCGGCTTTTCGGCCATTTGCTACTTCGACCCCTTCCGAAGGTCGTAGGAGCTCGGGGATGGCACCAATCGATCCGCAGGACCCACATTAGTTCAATAGAAACCACTTTCCAAGTCTCTACGACCTTCAGAAAAAAAGTTATTCAAGAATATCTCCTTCTCCAATGTGCTTTCATCCCTAATCCTTACCTTAACCCTAGCTGTTTTAGCGACTTTCTTATTCAGAGGTTCTGGACTTCGATTCTATGCCTAGTCAGGTTCCTTAGACCCTTACCCTAACCACACCACCCCTTGCCTAAACCTAACCCCGCCCACTTTTCAGATTCGCTCGTTCGACCCCTTCCCAAGGTCCTAGAAGCTCGGCGATGGTACCAATCGATCCGCAGTACCCCATTTAGTAGAGACAGACGCCCTTTCCAAGTCTCTACGACCTTCACAGCAAAAGTTATTCTAGAATATCTCCTCAGCAGGCTATGCTAATGAGGCTGCCTAATTACAATCCCGTTTCTCTCAAATATCTCGGCATAGAAGACACCAAAACTCAAAATTACAGGATATTCACCATCCCAAGAGAGAATTCTCCTCAGAAATGTCATTTTATCACATCAAATTCAAAACCCTAAATTCAGGAAAAACCATGACCAAGGTGAACTCACACACAAGACAAGTGCCCCACAGATCAAACAGCTCATTAGACAAATCATGGAGAAATCCAAAATCAGTCGCTTGGAAGAATGACAGTGAAGCATCTCCTTGGGCCGTGCGGTGTATGGGGCACAGGAGCTCTTCTGGGGGCCCAATCATCTCTTCTGGGGGCCCAATCATGGGGGGCCAAGGAGGCAGTGGTCTGGACACACATCAGGCCCCTCTTCATTCAACCTGAAAGGTAAGAATGCAGGTAAGATCGACACAAATTCCACCAGAAATCAGAAATTCCGAACTAGCCCCTCCCACTTTTGGGGATTTGGGCGTTCGACCCCTTCCGAAGGTCGTAGAAGCTCGAAAATGGTACCAATCGATGCGCAATACCCCACTTGCCAGAAACAAATGCCCTCTCCCACTCTCTACGACCTTCACAAAAAAAGTTATTCAAGAATATCTCCTCGGCTTTTCGGCCATTTGCTACTTCGACCCCTTCCGAAGGTCGTAGGAGCTCGGGGATGGCACCAATCGATCCGCAGGACCCACATTAGTTCAATAGAAACCACTTTCCAAGTCTCTACGACCTTCAGAAAAAAAGTTATTCAAGAATATCTCCTTCTCCAATGTGCTTTCATCCCTAATCCTTACCTTAACCCTAGCTGTTTTAGCGACTTTCTTATTCAGAGGTTCTGGACTTCGATTCTATGCCTAGTCAGGTTCCTTAGACCCTTACCCTAACCACACCACCCCTTGCCTAAACCTAACCCCGCCCACTTTTCAGATTCGCTCGTTCGACCCCTTCCCAAGGTCCTAGAAGCTCGGCGATGGTACCAATCGATCCGCAGTACCCCATTTAGTAGAGACAGACGCCCTTTCCAAGTCTCTACGACCTTCACAGCAAAAGTTATTCTAGAATATCTCCTCAGCAGGCTATGCTAATGAGGCGGCCTAATTACAATCCCGTTTCTCTCAAATATCTCGGCATAGAAGACACCAAAACTCAAAATTACAGGATATTCACCATCCCAACAGAGAATTCTCCTCAGAAATGTCATTTTATCACATCAAATTCAAAACCCTAAATTCAGGAAAAACCATGACCAAGGTGAACTCACACACAAGACAAGTGCCCCACAGATCAAACAGCTCATTAGACAAATCTTGGAGAAATCCAAAATCAGTCGCTTGGAAGAATGACAGTGAAGCATCTCCTTGGGCCGTGCGGTGTATGGGGCACAGGAGCTCTTCTGGGGGCCCAATCATCTCTTCTGGGGGCCCAATCATGGGGGGCCAAGGAGCCAGTGGTCTGGACACACATCAGGCCCCTCTTCATTCAGCCTGAAAGGTAAGAATGCAGGTAAGATCCACAGAAATTCCACCAGAAATCAGAAATTCCCAACTAGCCCCGCCCACTTTTGGGGATTTGGGCGTTCGACCCCTTCCGAAGGTCGTAGAAGCTCGAAAATGGTACCAATCGATGCGCAATACCCCACTTGCCGGAAACAAATGCCCTCTCCCACTCGCTACGACCTTCACAAAAAAAGTTATTCAAGAATATCTCCTCGGGTTTTCGGCCATTTGCTACTTCGACCCCTTCCGAAGGTCGGAGGAGCTCGGGGATGGCACCAATCGATCCGCAGGACCCACATTAGTTCAATAGAAACCACTTTCCAAGTCTCTACGACCTTCAGAAAAAAAGTTATTCAAGAATATCTCCTTCTCCAATGTGCTTTCATCCCTAATCCTTACCTTAACCCTAGCTGTTTTAGCGACTTTCTTATTCAGAGGTTCTGGACTTCGATTCTATGCCTAGTCAGGTTCCTTAGACCCTTACCCTAACCACACCACCCCTTGCCTAAACCTAACCCCGCCCACTTTTCAGATTCGCTCGTTCGACCCCTTCCCAAGGTCCTAGAAGCTCGGCGATGGTACCAATCGATCCGCAGTACCCCATTTAGTAGAGACAGACGCCCTTTCCAAGTCTCTACGACCTTCACAGCAAAAGTTATTCTAGAATATCTCCTCAGCAGGCTATGCTAATGAGGCGGCCTAATTACAATCCCGTTTCTCTCAAATATCTCGGCATAGAAGACACCAAAACTCAAAATTACAGGATATTCACCATCCCAACAGAGAATTCTCCTCAGAAATGTCATTTTATCACATCAAATTCAAAACCCTAAATTCAGGAAAAACCATGACCAAGGTGAACTCACACACAAGACAAGTGCCCCACAGATCAAACAGCTCATTAGACAAATCTTGGAGAAATCCAAAATCAGTCGCTTGGAAGAATGACAGTGAAGCATCTCCTTGGGCCGTGCGGTGTATGGGGCACAGGAGCTCTTCTGGGGGCCCAATCATCTCTTCTGGGGGCCCAATCATGGGGGGCCAAGGAGCCAGTGGTCTGGACACACATCAGGCCCCTCTTCATTCAGCCTGAAAGGTAAGAATGCAGGTAAGATCCACAGAAATTCCACCAGAAATCAGAAATTCCCAACTAGCCCCGCCCACTTTTGGGGATTTGGGCGTTCGACCCCTTCCGAAGGTCGTAGAAGCTCGAAAATGGTACCAATCGATGCGCAATACCCCACTTGCCGGAAACAAATGCCCTCTCCCACTCGCTACGACCTTCACAAAAAAAGTTATTCAAGAATATCTCCTCGGGTTTTCGGCCATTTGCTACTTCGACCCCTTCCGAAGGTCGGAGGAGCTCGGGGATGGCACCAATCGATCCGCAGGACCCACATTAGTTCAATAGAAACCACTTTCCAAGTCTCTACGACCTTCAGAAAAAAAGTTATTCAAGAATATCTCCTTCTCCAATGTGCTTTCATCCCTAATCCTTACCTTAACCCTAGCTGTTTTAGCGACTTTCTTATTCAGAGGTTCTGGACTTCGATTCTATGCCTAGTCAGGTTCCTTAGACCCTTACCCTAACCACACCACCCCTTGCCTAAACCTAACCCCGCCCACTTTTCAGATTCGCTCGTTCGACCCCTTCCCAAGGTCCTAGAAGCTCGGCGATGGTACCAATCGATCCGCAGTACCCCATTTAGTAGAGACAGACGCCCTTTCCAAGTCTCTACGACCTTCACAGCAAAAGTTATTCTAGAATATCTCCTCAGCAGGCTATGCTAATGAGGCTGCCTAATTACAATCCCGTTTCTCTCAAATATCTCGGCATAGAAGACACCAAAACTCAAAATTACAGGATATTCACCATCCCAACAGAGAATTCTCCTCAGAAATGTCATTTTATCACATCAAATTCAAAACCCTAAATTCAGGAAAAACCATGACCAAGGTGAACTCACACACAAGACAAGTGCCCCACAGATCAAACAGCTCATTAGACAAATCTTGGAGAAATCCAAAATCAGTCGCTTGGAAGAATGACAGTGAAGCATCTCCTTGGGCCGTGCGGTGTATGGGGCACAGGAGCTCTTCTGGGGGCCCAATCATCTCTTCTGGGGGCCCAATCATGGGGGGCCAAGGAGCCAGTGGTCTGGACACACATCAGGCCCCTCTTCATTCAGCCTGAAAGGTAAGAATGCAGGTAAGATCCACAGAAATTCCACCAGAAATCAGAAATTCCCAACTAGCCCCGCCCACTTTTGGGGATTTGGGCGTTCGACCCCTTCCGAAGGTCGTAGAAGCTCGAAAATGGTACCAATCGATGCGCAATACCCCACTTGCCGGAAACAAATGCCCTCTCCCACTCGCTACGACCTTCACAAAAAAAGTTATTCAAGAATATCTCCTCGGGTTTTCGGCCATTTGCTACTTCGACCCCTTCCGAAGGTCGGAGGAGCTCGGGGATGGCACCAATCGATCCGCAGGACCCACATTAGTTCAATAGAAACCACTTTCCAAGTCTCTACGACCTTCAGAAAAAAAGTTATTCAAGAATATCTCCTTCTCCAATGTGCTTTCATCCCTAATCCTTACCTTAACCCTAGCTGTTTTAGCGACTTTCTTATTCAGAGGTTCTGGACTTCGATTCGATGCCTAGTCAGGTTCCTTAGACCCTTACCCTAACCACACCACCCCTTGCCTAAACCTAACCCCGCCCACTTTTCAGATTCGCTCGTTCGACCCCTTCCCAAGGTCCTAGAAGCTCGGGGATGGTACCAATCGATCCGCAGTACCCCGTTTGGTAGAGACAGACGCCCTTTCCAAGTCTCTACGACCTTCACAACAAAAGTTATTCAAGAATATCTCCTCAGCAGGCTATGCTAATGAGGCGGCCTAATTACAATCCCGTTTCTCTCAAATATCTCGGCATAGAAGACACCAAAACTCAAAATTACAGGATATTCACCATCCCAACAGAGAATTCTCCTCAGAAATGTCATTTTATCACATCAAATTCAAAACCCTAAATTCAGGAAAAACCATGACCAAGGTGAACTCACACACAAGACAAGTTCCCCACAGATCAAACAGCTCATTAGACAAATCATGGAGAAATCCAAAATCAGTCGCTTGGAAGAATGACAGTGAAGCATCTCCTTGGGCCGTGCGGTGTATGGGGCACAGGAGCTCTTCTGGGGGCCCAATCATGGGGGGCCAAGGAGATGCAGTGGTCTGGACACACATCAGGCCCCTCTTCATTCAACCTGAAAGGTAAGAATGCAGGTAAGATCGACACAAATTCCACCAGAAATCAGAAATTCCGAACTAGCCCCTCCCTCTTTTGGGGATTTGGGCGTTCGACCCCTTCCGAAGGTCGTAGAAGCTCGAAAATGGTACCAATCGATGCGCAATACCCCACTTGCCAGAAACAAATGCCCTCTCCCACTCTCTACGACCTTCACAAAAAAAGTTATTCAAGAATATCTCCTCGGGTTTTCGGCCATTTGCTACTTCGACCCCTTCCGAAGGTCGGAGGAGCTCGGGGATGGCACCAATCGATCCGCAGGACCCACATTAGTTCAATAGAAACCACTTTCCAAGTCTCTACGACCTTCAGAAAAAAAGTTATTCAAGAATATCTCCTTCTCCAATGTGCTTTCATCCCTAATCCTAACCCTAACCCTAACCCTAACCCTAACCCTAACCCTAACCCTAACCCTAACCCTAACCCAATCGATCCGCAGGACCCACATTAGTTCAATAGAAACCACTTTCCAAGTCTCTACGACCTTCAGAAAAAAAGTTATTCAAGAATATCTCCTTCTCCAATGTGCTTTCATCCCTAATCCTTACCTTAACCCTAGCTGTTTTAGCGACTTTCTTATTCAGAGGTTCTGGACTTCGATTCTATGCCTAGTCAGGTTCCTTAGACCCTTACCCTAACCACACCACCCCTTGCCTAAACCTAACCCCGCCCACTTTTCAGATTCGCTCGTTCGACCCCTTCCCAAGGTCCTAGAAGCTCGGGGATGGTACCAATCGATCCGCAGTACCCCGTTTGGTAGAGACAGACGCCCTTTCCAAGTCTCTACGACCTTCACAACAAAAGTTATTCAAGAATATCTCCTCAGCAGGCTATGCTAATGAGGCGGCCTAATTACAATCCCGTTTCTCTCAAATATCTCGGCATAGAAGACACCAAAACTCCAAATTACAGGATATTCACCATCCCAACAGAGAATTCTCCTCAGAAATGTCATTTTATCACATCAAATTCAAAACCCTAAATTCAGGAAAAACCATGACCAAGGTGAACTCACACACAAGACAAGTGCCCCACAGATCAAACAGCTCATTAGACAAATCTTGGAGAAATCCAAAATCAGTCGCTTGGAAGAATGACAGTGAAGCATCTCCTTGGGCCGTGCGGTGTATGGGGCACAGGAGCTCTTCTGGGGGCCCAATCATCTCTTCTGGGGGCCCAATCATGGGGGGCCAAGGAGCCAGTGGTCTGGACACACATCAGGCCCCTCTTCATTCAGCCTGAAAGGTAAGAATGCAGGTAAGATCCACAGAAATTCCACCAGAAATCAGAAATTCCCAACTAGCCCCGCCCACTTTTGGGGATTTGGGCGTTCGACCCCTTCCGAAGGTCGTAGAAGCTCGAAAATGGTACCAATCGATGCGCAATACCCCACTTGCCAGAAACAAATGCCCTCTCCCACTCTCTACGACCTTCACAAAAAAAGTTATTCAAGAATATCTCCTCGGCTTTTCGGCCATTTGCTACTTCGACCCCTTCCGAAGGTCGGAGGAGCTCGGGGATGGCACCAATCGATCCGCAGGACCCACATTAGTTCAATAGAAACCACTTTCCAAGTCTCTACGACCTTCAGAAAAAAAGTTATTCAAGAATATCTCCTTCTCCAATGTGCTTTCATCCCTAATCCTTACCTTAACCCTAGCTGTTTTAGCGACTTTCTTATTCAGAGGTTCTGGACTTCGATTCTATGCCTAGTCAGGTTCCTTAGACCCTTACCCTAACCACACCACCCCTTGCCTAAACCTAACCCCGCCCACTTTTCAGATTCGCTCGTTCGACCCCTTCCCAAGGTCCTAGAAGCTCGGGGATGGTACCAATCGATCCGCAGTACCCCGTTTGGTAGAGACAGACGCCCTTTCCAAGTCTCTACGACCTTCACAACAAAAGTTATTCAAGAATATCTCCTCAGCAGGCTATGCTAATGAGGCGGCCTAATTACAATCCCGTTTCTCTCAAATATCTCGGCATAGAAGACACCAAAACTCCAAATTACAGGATATTCACCATCCCAACAGAGAATTCTCCTCAGAAATGTCATTTTATCACATCAAATTCAAAACCCTAAATTCAGGAAAAACCATGACCAAGGTGAACTCACACACAAGACAAGTGCCCCACAGATCAAACAGCTCATTAGACAAATCTTGGAGAAATCCAAAATCAGTCGCTTGGAAGAATGACAGTGAAGCATCTCCTTGGGCCGTGCGGTGTATGGGGCACAGGAGCTCTTCTGGGGGCCCAATCATCTCTTCTGGGGGCCCAATCATGGGGGGCCAAGGAGCCAGTGGTCTGGACACACATCAGGCCCCTCTTCATTCAGCCTGAAAGGTAAGAATGCAGGTAAGATCCACAGAAATTCCACCAGAAATCAGAAATTCCCAACTAGCCCCGCCCACTTTTGGGGATTTGGGCGTTCGACCCCTTCCGAAGGTCGTAGAAGCTCGAAAATGGTACCAATCGATGCGCAATACCCCACTTGCCAGAAACAAATGCCCTCTCCCACTCTCTACGACCTTCACAAAAAAAGTTATTCAAGAATATCTCCTCGGCTTTTCGGCCATTTGCTACTTCGACCCCTTCCGAAGGTCGGAGGAGCTCGGGGATGGCACCAATCGATCCGCAGGACCCACATTAGTTCAATAGAAACCACTTTCCAAGTCTCTACGACCTTCAGAAAAAAAGTTATTCAAGAATATCTCCTTCTCCAATGTGCTTTCATCCCTAATCCTTACCTTAACCCTAGCTGTTTTAGCGACTTTCTTATTCAGAGGTTCTGGACTTCGATTCTATGCCTAGTCAGGTTCCTTAGACCCTTACCCTAACCACACCACCCCTTGCCTAAACCTAACCCCGCCCACTTTTCAGATTCGCTCGTTCGACCCCTTCCCAAGGTCCTAGAAGCTCGGGGATGGTACCAATCGATCCGCAGTACCCCGTTTGGTAGAGACAGACGCCCTTTCCAAGTCTCTACGACCTTCACAACAAAAGTTATTCAAGAATATCTCCTCAGCAGGCTATGCTAATGAGGCGGCCTAATTACAATCCCGTTTCTCTCAAATATCTCGGCATAGAAGACACCAAAACTCCAAATTACAGGATATTCACCATCCCAACAGAGAATTCTCCTCAGAAATGTCATTTTATCACATCAAATTCAAAACCCTAAATTCAGGAAAAACCATGACCAAGGTGAACTCACACACAAGACAAGTGCCCCACAGATCAAACAGCTCATTAGACAAATCTTGGAGAAATCCAAAATCAGTCGCTTGGAAGAATGACAGTGAAGCATCTCCTTGGGCCGTGCGGTGTATGGGGCACAGGAGCTCTTCTGGGGGCCCAATCATCTCTTCTGGGGGCCCAATCATGGGGGGCCAAGGAGCCAGTGGTCTGGACACACATCAGGCCCCTCTTCATTCAGCCTGAAAGGTAAGAATGCAGGTAAGATCCACAGAAATTCCACCAGAAATCAGAAATTCCCAACTAGCCCCGCCCACTTTTGGGGATTTGGGCGTTCGACCCCTTCCGAAGGTCGTAGAAGCTCGAAAATGGTACCAATCGATGCGCAATACCCCACTTGCCAGAAACAAATGCCCTCTCCCACTCTCTACGACCTTCACAAAAAAAGTTATTCAAGAATATCTCCTCGGCTTTTCGGCCATTTGCTACTTCGACCCCTTCCGAAGGTCGGAGGAGCTCGGGGATGGCACCAATCGATCCGCAGGACCCACATTAGTTCAATAGAAACCACTTTCCAAGTCTCTACGACCTTCAGAAAAAAAGTTATTCAAGAATATCTCCTTCTCCAATGTGCTTTCATCCCTAATCCTTACCTTAACCCTAGCTGTTTTAGCGACTTTCTTATTCAGAGGTTCTGGACTTCGATTCTATGCCTAGTCAGGTTCCTTAGACCCTTACCCTAACCACACCACCCCTTGCCTAAACCTAACCCCGCCCACTTTTCAGATTCGCTCGTTCGACCCCTTCCCAAGGTCCTAGAAGCTCGGGGATGGTACCAATCGATCCGCAGTACCCCGTTTGGTAGAGACAGACGCCCTTTCCAAGTCTCTACGACCTTCACAACAAAAGTTATTCAAGAATATCTCCTCAGCAGGCTATGCTAATGAGGCGGCCTAATTACAATCCCGTTTCTCTCAAATATCTCGGCATAGAAGACACCAAAACTCCAAATTACAGGATATTCACCATCCCAACAGAGAATTCTCCTCAGAAATGTCATTTTATCACATCAAATTCAAAACCCTAAATTCAGGAAAAACCATGACCAAGGTGAACTCACACACAAGACAAGTGCCCCACAGATCAAACAGCTCATTAGACAAATCTTGGAGAAATCCAAAATCAGTCGCTTGGAAGAATGACAGTGAAGCATCTCCTTGGGCCGTGCGGTGTATGGGGCACAGGAGCTCTTCTGGGGGCCCAATCATCTCTTCTGGGGGCCCAATCATGGGGGGCCAAGGAGCCAGTGGTCTGGACACACATCAGGCCCCTCTTCATTCAGCCTGAAAGGTAAGAATGCAGGTAAGATCCACAGAAATTCCACCAGAAATCAGAAATTCCCAACTAGCCCCGCCCACTTTTGGGGATTTGGGCGTTCGACCCCTTCCGAAGGTCGTAGAAGCTCGAAAATGGTACCAATCGATGCGCAATACCCCACTTGCCAGAAACAAATGCCCTCTCCCACTCTCTACGACCTTCACAAAAAAAGTTATTCAAGAATATCTCCTCGGCTTTTCGGCCATTTGCTACTTCGACCCCTTCCGAAGGTCGGAGGAGCTCGGGGATGGCACCAATCGATCCGCAGGACCCACATTAGTTCAATAGAAACCACTTTCCAAGTCTCTACGACCTTCAGAAAAAAAGTTATTCAAGAATATCTCCTTCTCCAATGTGCTTTCATCCCTAATCCTTACCTTAACCCTAGCTGTTTTAGCGACTTTCTTATTCAGAGGTTCTGGACTTCGATTCTATGCCTAGTCAGGTTCCTTAGACCCTTACCCTAACCACACCACCCCTTGCCTAAACCTAACCCCGCCCACTTTTCAGATTCGCTCGTTCGACCCCTTCCCAAGGTCCTAGAAGCTCGGGGATGGTACCAATCGATCCGCAGTACCCCGTTTGGTAGAGACAGACGCCCTTTCCAAGTCTCTACGACCTTCACAACAAAAGTTATTCAAGAATATCTCCTCAGCAGGCTATGCTAATGAGGCGGCCTAATTACAATCCCGTTTCTCTCAAATATCTCGGCATAGAAGACACCAAAACTCCAAATTACAGGATATTCACCATCCCAACAGAGAATTCTCCTCAGAAATGTCATTTTATCACATCAAATTCAAAACCCTAAATTCAGGAAAAACCATGACCAAGGTGAACTCACACACAAGACAAGTGCCCCACAGATCAAACAGCTCATTAGACAAATCTTGGAGAAATCCAAAATCAGTCGCTTGGAAGAATGACAGTGAAGCATCTCCTTGGGCCGTGCGGTGTATGGGGCACAGGAGCTCTTCTGGGGGCCCAATCATCTCTTCTGGGGGCCCAATCATGGGGGGCCAAGGAGCCAGTGGTCTGGACACACATCAGGCCCCTCTTCATTCAGCCTGAAAGGTAAGAATGCAGGTAAGATCCACAGAAATTCCACCAGAAATCAGAAATTCCCAACTAGCCCCGCCCACTTTTGGGGATTTGGGCGTTCGACCCCTTCCGAAGGTCGTAGAAGCTCGAAAATGGTACCAATCGATGCGCAATACCCCACTTGCCAGAAACAAATGCCCTCTCCCACTCTCTACGACCTTCACAAAAAAAGTTATTCAAGAATATCTCCTCGGCTTTTCGGCCATTTGCTACTTCGACCCCTTCCGAAGGTCGGAGGAGCTCGGGGATGGCACCAATCGATCCGCAGGACCCACATTAGTTCAATAGAAACCACTTTCCAAGTCTCTACGACCTTCAGAAAAAAAGTTATTCAAGAATATCTCCTTCTCCAATGTGCTTTCATCCCTAATCCTTACCTTAACCCTAGCTGTTTTAGCGACTTTCTTATTCAGAGGTTCTGGACTTCGATTCTATGCCTAGTCAGGTTCCTTAGACCCTTACCCTAACCACACCACCCCTTGCCTAAACCTAACCCCGCCCACTTTTCAGATTCGCTCGTTCGACCCCTTCCCAAGGTCCTAGAAGCTCGGGGATGGTACCAATCGATCCGCAGTACCCCGTTTGGTAGAGACAGACGCCCTTTCCAAGTCTCTACGACCTTCACAACAAAAGTTATTCAAGAATATCTCCTCAGCAGGCTATGCTAATGAGGCGGCCTAATTACAATCCCGTTTCTCTCAAATATCTCGGCATAGAAGACACCAAAACTCCAAATTACAGGATATTCACCATCCCAACAGAGAATTCTCCTCAGAAATGTCATTTTATCACATCAAATTCAAAACCCTAAATTCAGGAAAAACCATGACCAAGGTGAACTCACACACAAGACAAGTGCCCCACAGATCAAACAGCTCATTAGACAAATCTTGGAGAAATCCAAAATCAGTCGCTTGGAAGAATGACAGTGAAGCATCTCCTTGGGCCGTGCGGTGTATGGGGCACAGGAGCTCTTCTGGGGGCCCAATCATCTCTTCTGGGGGCCCAATCATGGGGGGCCAAGGAGCCAGTGGTCTGGACACACATCAGGCCCCTCTTCATTCAGCCTGAAAGGTAAGAATGCAGGTAAGATCCACAGAAATTCCACCAGAAATCAGAAATTCCCAACTAGCCCCGCCCACTTTTGGGGATTTGGGCGTTCGACCCCTTCCGAAGGTCGTAGAAGCTCGAAAATGGTACCAATCGATGCGCAATACCCCACTTGCCAGAAACAAATGCCCTCTCCCACTCTCTACGACCTTCACAAAAAAAGTTATTCAAGAATATCTCCTCGGCTTTTCGGCCATTTGCTACTTCGACCCCTTCCGAAGGTCGGAGGAGCTCGGGGATGGCACCAATCGATCCGCAGGACCCACATTAGTTCAATAGAAACCACTTTCCAAGTCTCTACGACCTTCAGAAAAAAAGTTATTCAAGAATATCTCCTTCTCCAATGTGCTTTCATCCCTAATCCTTACCTTAACCCTAGCTGTTTTAGCGACTTTCTTATTCAGAGGTTCTGGACTTCGATTCTATGCCTAGTCAGGTTCCTTAGACCCTTACCCTAACCACACCACCCCTTGCCTAAACCTAACCCCGCCCACTTTTCAGATTCGCTCGTTCGACCCCTTCCCAAGGTCCTAGAAGCTCGGGGATGGTACCAATCGATCCGCAGTACCCCGTTTGGTAGAGACAGACGCCCTTTCCAAGTCTCTACGACCTTCACAACAAAAGTTATTCAAGAATATCTCCTCAGCAGGCTATGCTAATGAGGCGGCCTAATTACAATCCCGTTTCTCTCAAATATCTCGGCATAGAAGACACCAAAACTCCAAATTACAGGATATTCACCATCCCAACAGAGAATTCTCCTCAGAAATGTCATTTTATCACATCAAATTCAAAACCCTAAATTCAGGAAAAACCATGACCAAGGTGAACTCACACACAAGACAAGTGCCCCACAGATCAAACAGCTCATTAGACAAATCTTGGAGAAATCCAAAATCAGTCGCTTGGAAGAATGACAGTGAAGCATCTCCTTGGGCCGTGCGGTGTATGGGGCACAGGAGCTCTTCTGGGGGCCCAATCATCTCTTCTGGGGGCCCAATCATGGGGGGCCAAGGAGCCAGTGGTCTGGACACACATCAGGCCCCTCTTCATTCAGCCTGAAAGGTAAGAATGCAGGTAAGATCCACAGAAATTCCACCAGAAATCAGAAATTCCCAACTAGCCCCGCCCACTTTTGGGGATTTGGGCGTTCGACCCCTTCCGAAGGTCGTAGAAGCTCGAAAATGGTACCAATCGATGCGCAATACCCCACTTGCCAGAAACAAATGCCCTCTCCCACTCTCTACGACCTTCACAAAAAAAGTTATTCAAGAATATCTCCTCGGCTTTTCGGCCATTTGCTACTTCGACCCCTTCCGAAGGTCGGAGGAGCTCGGGGATGGCACCAATCGATCCGCAGGACCCACATTAGTTCAATAGAAACCACTTTCCAAGTCTCTACGACCTTCAGAAAAAAAGTTATTCAAGAATATCTCCTTCTCCAATGTGCTTTCATCCCTAATCCTAACCCTAACCCTAACCCTAACCCTAACCCTAACCCGGTGTATGGGGCACAGGAGCTCTTCTGGGGGCCCAATCATCTCTTCTGGGGGCCCAATCATGGGGGGCCAAGGAGCCAGTGGTCTGGACACACATCAGGCCCCTCTTCATTCAGCCTGAAAGGTAAGAATGCAGGTAAGATCCACAGAAATTCCACCAGAAATCAGAAATTCCCAACTAGCCCCGCCCACTTTTGGGGATTTGGGCGTTCGACCCCTTCCGAAGGTCGTAGAAGCTCGAAAATGGTACCAATCGATGCGCAATACCCCACTTGCCAGAAACAAATGCCCTCTCCCACTCTCTACGACCTTCACAAAAAAAGTTATTCAAGAATATCTCCTCGGCTTTTCGGCCATTTGCTACTTCGACCCCTTCCGAAGGTCGGAGGAGCTCGGGGATGGCACCAATCGATCCGCAGGACCCACATTAGTTCAATAGAAACCACTTTCCAAGTCTCTACGACCTTCAGAAAAAAAGTTATTCAAGAATATCTCCTTCTCCAATGTGCTTTCATCCCTAACCCTAACCCTAACCCTAACCCTAACCCTAACCTTCAGAAAAAAAGTTATTCAAGAATATCTCCTTCTCCAATGTGCTTTCATCCCTAATCCTAACCCTAACCCTAACCCTAACCCTAACCCTAACCCTAAACCACTTTCCAAGTCTCTACGACCTTCAGAAAAAAAGTTATTCAAGAATATCTCCTTCTCCAATGTGCTTTCATCCCTAATCCTTACCTTAACCCTAGCTGTTTTAGCGACTTTCTTATTCAGAGGTTCTGGACTTCGATTCTATGCCTAGTCAGGTTCCTTAGACCCTTACCCTAACCACACCACCCCTTGCCTAAACCTAACCCCGCCCACTTTTCAGATTCGCTCGTTCGACCCCTTCCCAAGGTCCTAGAAGCTCGGGGATGGTACCAATCGATCCGCAGTACCCCGTTTGGTAGAGACAGACGCCCTTTCCAAGTCTCTACGACCTTCACAACAAAAGTTATTCAAGAATATCTCCTCAGCAGGCTATGCTAATGAGGCGGCCTAATTACAATCCCGTTTCTCTCAAATATCTCGGCATAGAAGACACCAAAACTCCAAATTACAGGATATTCACCATCCCAACAGAGAATTCTCCTCAGAAATGTCATTTTATCACATCAAATTCAAAACCCTAAATTCAGGAAAAACCATGACCAAGGTGAACTCACACACAAGACAAGTGCCCCACAGATCAAACAGCTCATTAGACAAATCTTGGAGAAATCCAAAATCAGTCGCTTGGAAGAATGACAGTGAAGCATCTCCTTGGGCCGTGCGGTGTATGGGGCACAGGAGCTCTTCTGGGGGCCCAATCATCTCTTCTGGGGGCCCAATCATGGGGGGCCAAGGAGCCAGTGGTCTGGACACACATCAGGCCCCTCTTCATTCAGCCTGAAAGGTAAGAATGCAGGTAAGATCCACAGAAATTCCACCAGAAATCAGAAATTCCCAACTAGCCCCGCCCACTTTTGGGGATTTGGGCGTTCGACCCCTTCCGAAGGTCGTAGAAGCTCGAAAATGGTACCAATCGATGCGCAATACCCCACTTGCCAGAAACAAATGCCCTCTCCCACTCTCTACGACCTTCACAAAAAAAGTTATTCAAGAATATCTCCTCGGCTTTTCGGCCATTTGCTACTTCGACCCCTTCCGAAGGTCGGAGGAGCTCGGGGATGGCACCAATCGATCCGCAGGACCCACATTAGTTCAATAGAAACCACTTTCCAAGTCTCTACGACCTTCAGAAAAAAAGTTATTCAAGAATATCTCCTTCTCCAATGTGCTTTCATCCCTAATCCTTACCTTAACCCTAGCTGTTTTAGCGACTTTCTTATTCAGAGGTTCTGGACTTCGATTCTATGCCTAGTCAGGTTCCTTAGACCCTTACCCTAACCACACCACCCCTTGCCTAAACCTAACCCCGCCCACTTTTCAGATTCGCTCGTTCGACCCCTTCCCAAGGTCCTAGAAGCTCGGGGATGGTACCAATCGATCCGCAGTACCCCGTTTGGTAGAGACAGACGCCCTTTCCAAGTCTCTACGACCTTCACAACAAAAGTTATTCAAGAATATCTCCTCAGCAGGCTATGCTAATGAGGCGGCCTAATTACAATCCCGTTTCTCTCAAATATCTCGGCATAGAAGACACCAAAACTCCAAATTACAGGATATTCACCATCCCAACAGAGAATTCTCCTCAGAAATGTCATTTTATCACATCAAATTCAAAACCCTAAATTCAGGAAAAACCATGACCAAGGTGAACTCACACACAAGACAAGTGCCCCACAGATCAAACAGCTCATTAGACAAATCTTGGAGAAATCCAAAATCAGTCGCTTGGAAGAATGACAGTGAAGCATCTCCTTGGGCCGTGCGGTGTATGGGGCACAGGAGCTCTTCTGGGGGCCCAATCATCTCTTCTGGGGGCCCAATCATGGGGGGCCAAGGAGCCAGTGGTCTGGACACACATCAGGCCCCTCTTCATTCAGCCTGAAAGGTAAGAATGCAGGTAAGATCCACAGAAATTCCACCAGAAATCAGAAATTCCCAACTAGCCCCGCCCACTTTTGGGGATTTGGGCGTTCGACCCCTTCCGAAGGTCGTAGAAGCTCGAAAATGGTACCAATCGATGCGCAATACCCCACTTGCCAGAAACAAATGCCCTCTCCCACTCTCTACGACCTTCACAAAAAAAGTTATTCAAGAATATCTCCTCGGCTTTTCGGCCATTTGCTACTTCGACCCCTTCCGAAGGTCGGAGGAGCTCGGGGATGGCACCAATCGATCCGCAGGACCCACATTAGTTCAATAGAAACCACTTTCCAAGTCTCTACGACCTTCAGAAAAAAAGTTATTCAAGAATATCTCCTTCTCCAATGTGCTTTCATCCCTAATCCTAACCCTAACCCTAACCCTAACCCTAACCCTAACCCTAACCCTAACCCTAACCCTAACCCTAACCCTAACCCTAACCCTAACCCTTCACAGCAAAAGTTATTCTAGAATATCTCCTCAGCAGGCTATGCTAATGAGGCTGCCTAATTACAATCCCGTTTCTCTCAAATATCTCGGCATAGAAGACACCAAAACTCAAAATTACAGGATATTCACCATCCCAACAGAGAATTCTCCTCAGAAATGTCATTTTATCACATCAAATTCAAAACCCTAAATTCAGGAAAAACCATGACCAAGGTGAACTCACACACAAGACAAGTGCCCCACAGATCAAACAGCTCATTAGACAAATCTTGGAGAAATCCAAAATCAGTCGCTTGGAAGAATGACAGTGAAGCATCTCCTTGGGCCGTGCGGTGTATGGGGCACAGGAGCTCTTCTGGGGGCCCAATCATGGGGGGCCAAGGAGGCAGTGGTCTGGACACACATCAGGCCCCTCTTCGTTCAACCTGAAAGGTAAGAATGCAGGTAAGATCGACACAAATTCCACCAGAAATCAGAAATTCCCAACTAGCCCCTCCCACTTTTGGGGATTTGGGCGTTCGACCCCTTCCGAAGGTCGTAGAAGCTCGAAAATGGTACCAATCGATGCGCAATACCCCACTTGCCAGAAACAAATGCCCTCTCCCACTCTCTACGACCTTCACAAAAAAAGTTATTCAAGAATATCTCCTCGGCTTTTCGGCCATTTGCTACTTCGACCCCTTCCGAAGGTCGTAGGAGCTCGGGGATGGCACCAATCGATCCGCAGGACCCACATTAGTTCAATAGAAACCACTTTCCAAGTCTCTACGACCTTCAGAAAAAAAGTTATTCAAGAATATCTCCTTCTCCAATGTGCTTTCATCCCTAATCCTTACCTTAACCCTAGCTGTTTTAGCGACTTTCTTATTCAGAGGTTCTGGACTTCGATTCTATGCCTAGTCAGGTTCCTTAGACCCTTACCCTAACCACACCACCCCTTGCCTAAACCTAACCCCGCCCACTTTTCAGATTCGCTCGTTCGACCCCTTCCCAAGGTCCTAGAAGCTCGGCGATGGTACCAATCGATCCGCAGTACCCCATTTAGTAGAGACAGACGCCCTTTCCAAGTCTCTACGACCTTCACAGCAAAAGTTATTCTAGAATATCTCCTCAGCAGGCTATGCTAATGAGGCTGCCTAATTACAATCCCGTTTCTCTCAAATATCTCGGCATAGAAGACACCAAAACTCAAAATTACAGGATATTCACCATCCCAACAGAGAATTCTCCTCAGAAATGTCATTTTATCACATCAAATTCAAAACCCTAAATTCAGGAAAAACCATGACCAAGGTGAACTCACACACAAGACAAGTGCCCCACAGATCAAACAGCTCATTAGACAAATCTTGGAGAAATCCAAAATCAGTCGCTTGGAAGAATGACAGTGAAGCATCTCCTTGGGCCGTGCGGTGTATGGGGCACAGGAGCTCTTCTGGGGGCCCAATCATCTCTTCTGGGGGCCCAATCATGGGGGGCCAAGGAGGCAGTGGTCTGGACACACATCAGGCCCCTCTTCGTTCAACCTGAAAGGTAAGAATGCAGGTAAGATCGACACAAATTCCACCAGAAATCAGAAATTCCGAACTAGCCCCTCCCACTTTTGGGGATTTGGGCGTTCGACCCCTTCCGAAGGTCGTAGAAGCTCGAAAATGGTACCAATCGATGCGCAATACCCCACTTGCCAGAAACAAATGCCCTCTCCCACTCTCTACGACCTTCACAAAAAAAGTTATTCAAGAATATCTCCTCGGCTTTTCGGCCATTTGCTACTTCGACCCCTTCCGAAGGTCGTAGGAGCTCGGGGATGGCACCAATCGATCCGCAGGACCCACATTAGTTCAATAGAAACCACTTTCCAAGTCTCTACGACCTTCAGAAAAAAAGTTATTCAAGAATATCTCCTTCTCCAATGTGCTTTCATCCCTAATCCTAACCCTAACCCTAACCCTAACCCTAACCCTAACCCCTAACCCCTAACCCCTAACCCTAACCCTAACCCTAACCCTAACCCTAACCCTAACCCTTTCATCCCTAATCCTTACCTTAACCCTAGCTGTTTTAGCGACTTTCTTATTCAGAGGTTCTGGACTTCGATTCTATGCCTAGTCAGGTTCCTTAGACCCTTACCCTAACCACACCACCCCTTGCCTAAACCTAACCCCGCCCACTTTTCAGATTCGCTCGTTCGACCCCTTCCCAAGGTCCTAGAAGCTCGGCGATGGTACCAATCGATCCGCAGTACCCCATTTAGTAGAGACAGACGCCCTTTCCAAGTCTCTACGACCTTCACAGCAAAAGTTATTCTAGAATATCTCCTCAGCAGGCTATGCTAATGAGGCTGCCTAATTACAATCCCGTTTCTCTCAAATATCTCGGCATAGAAGACACCAAAACTCAAAATTACAGGATATTCACCATCCCAACAGAGAATTCTCCTCAGAAATGTCATTTTATCACATCAAATTCAAAACCCTAAATTCAGGAAAAACCATGACCAAGGTGAACTCACACACAAGACAAGTGCCCCACAGATCAAACAGCTCATTAGACAAATCTTGGAGAAATCCAAAATCAGTCGCTTGGAAGAATGACAGTGAAGCATCTCCTTGGGCCGTGCGGTGTATGGGGCACAGGAGCTCTTCTGGGGGCCCAATCATCTCTTCTGGGGGCCCAATCATGGGGGGCCAAGGAGGCAGTGGTCTGGACACACATCAGGCCCCTCTTCGTTCAACCTGAAAGGTAAGAATGCAGGTAAGATCGACACAAATTCCACCAGAAATCAGAAATTCCGAACTAGCCCCTCCCACTTTTGGGGATTTGGGCGTTCGACCCCTTCCGAAGGTCGTAGAAGCTCGAAAATGGTACCAATCGATGCGCAATACCCCACTTGCCAGAAACAAATGCCCTCTCCCACTCTCTACGACCTTCACAAAAAAAGTTATTCAAGAATATCTCCTCGGCTTTTCGGCCATTTGCTACTTCGACCCCTTCCGAAGGTCGTAGGAGCTCGGGGATGGCACCAATCGATCCGCAGGACCCACATTAGTTCAATAGAAACCACTTTCCAAGTCTCTACGACCTTCAGAAAAAAAGTTATTCAAGAATATCTCCTTCTCCAATGTGCTTTCATCCCTAATCCTTACCTTAACCCTAGCTGTTTTAGCGACTTTCTTATTCAGAGGTTCTGGACTTCGATTCTATGCCTAGTCAGGTTCCTTAGACCCTTACCCTAACCACACCACCCCTTGCCTAAACCTAACCCCGCCCACTTTTCAGATTCGCTCGTTCGACCCCTTCCCAAGGTCCTAGAAGCTCGGCGATGGTACCAATCGATCCGCAGTACCCCATTTAGTAGAGACAGACGCCCTTTCCAAGTCTCTACGACCTTCACAGCAAAAGTTATTCTAGAATATCTCCTCAGCAGGCTATGCTAATGAGGCTGCCTAATTACAATCCCGTTTCTCTCAAATATCTCGGCATAGAAGACACCAAAACTCAAAATTACAGGATATTCACCATCCCAACAGAGAATTCTCCTCAGAAATGTCATTTTATCACATCAAATTCAAAACCCTAAATTCAGGAAAAACCATGACCAAGGTGAACTCACACACAAGACAAGTGCCCCACAGATCAAACAGCTCATTAGACAAATCTTGGAGAAATCCAAAATCAGTCGCTTGGAAGAATGACAGTGAAGCATCTCCTTGGGCCGTGCGGTGTATGGGGCACAGGAGCTCTTCTGGGGGCCCAATCATGGGGGGCCAAGGAGGCAGTGGTCTGGACACACATCAGGCCCCTCTTCGTTCAACCTGAAAGGTAAGAATGCAGGTAAGATCGACACAAATTCCACCAGAAATCAGAAATTCCCAACTAGCCCCTCCCACTTTTGGGGATTTGGGCGTTCGACCCCTTCCGAAGGTCGTAGAAGCTCGAAAATGGTACCAATCGATGCGCAATACCCCACTTGCCAGAAACAAATGCCCTCTCCCACTCTCTACGACCTTCACAAAAAAAGTTATTCAAGAATATCTCCTCGGCTTTTCGGCCATTTGCTACTTCGACCCCTTCCGAAGGTCGTAGGAGCTCGGGGATGGCACCAATCGATCCGCAGGACCCACATTAGTTCAATAGAAACCACTTTCCAAGTCTCTACGACCTTCAGAAAAAAAGTTATTCAAGAATATCTCCTTCTCCAATGTGCTTTCATCCCTAACCCTAACCCTAACCCTAACCCTAACCCTAACCCTAACCCTAACCCTAACCCTAACCCTAACCCTAACCCATTCCATACTCATCCGACTAAAACAACACATATATAACATTGGGGAAGGCAAGTTGACCACCCCCCTCATTAACCACTTTCAGCTCCACTCCGTCAATAACCTCATAATTTCCGGTCTGGAATCTGAAGACCATTGGACCATTGGACAGAGAAAGAGGGCCGAAAAATTATGGATTTTTAAGTTAGGCACAATCACGCCAGCAGGCCTCAACGATAACTAATCATACTCATAGGACACCCACCCGACAATCCGTTCAAATTTCTCGCTCATGTAGTCTTCCTTCTCAGCTCCCCCGTTCGTTTTTTCCCCCCCCCCTTTTTGGTTTTTCTCCCCTCTATGGCTACCCATGCTGCCTGGGTCCACTCAGGCCCCCCAAGGCACCACTTTAACACACATGCCTCGGGGGGAATCGATCAAGGGTTCTTTGGACCAGGGGCGTCATCTCTGCCACTACGCTACTATTCATTTTACATTTTTGGTTTCATAAATCCCCATTTTCTATTCTATTCACTAGTATATGATATTACAGTATAAAATAAAATCACTTTCATAGTTAAAATTAATCTCTAACCGCGTCCACCTAGTCTTTTATTTTACTTTTATTTATTTGTCCTTCCATAAATTATTCAGACAGAATGACGCCCATTATTACTCCAACCCAGGCAGCAACTTTATTTACCCTTTCTCTGTCCCGTGGTCCTTGCAGACGTGCTCTGCCTGGGGATCATACC
The DNA here is from genome assembly GCF_947347685.1 of Pleuronectes platessa. Lineage (NCBI taxonomy): Eukaryota > Metazoa > Chordata > Actinopteri > Pleuronectiformes > Pleuronectidae > Pleuronectes > Pleuronectes platessa. Next base: position 485,243 of record NW_026519147.1, on the reverse strand, counting down.
CTGGTCCCCCGTTAGAGGGAGCGGAGCTCTTCCAACCTTGTCACCACTACTCAACAGATCAATAGGCCAGTGCAAACAAATCATAATCATGAACCCTGAATCCAAACCCAACCCTAACCCTAACCCTAACCCTAACCCACTTGCCAGAAACAAATGCCCTCTCCCACTCTCTACGACCTTCACAAAAAAAGTTATTCAAGAATATCTCCTCGGCTTTTCGGCCATTTGCTACTTCGACCCCTTCCGAAGGTCGGAGGAGCTCGGGGATGGCACCAATCGATCCGCAGGACCCACATTAGTTCAATAGAAACCACTTTCCAAGTCTCTACGACCTTCAGAAAAAAAGTTATTCAAGAATATCTCCTTCTCCAATGTGCTTTCATCCCTAATCCTTACCTTAACCCTAGCTGTTTTAGCGACTTTCTTATTCAGAGGTTCTGGACTTCGATTCTATGCCTAGTCAGGCTCCTTAGACCCTTACCCTAACCACACCACCCCTTGCCTAAACCTAACCCCGCCCACTTTTCAGATTCGCTCGTTCGACCCCTTCCCAAGGTCCTAGAAGCTCGGCGATGGTACCAATCGATCCGCAGTACCCCATTTAGTAGAGACAGATGCCCTTTCCAAGTCTCTACGACCTTCACAGCAAAAGTTATTCTAGAATATCTCCTCAGCAGGCTATGCTAATGAGGCTGCCTAATTACAATCCCGTTTCTCTCAAATATCTCGGCATAGAAGACACCAAAACTCAAAATTAGAGGATATTCACCATCCCAACAGAGAATTCTCCTCAGAAATGTCATTTTATCACATCAAATTCAAAACCCTAAATTCAGGAAAAACCATGACCAAGGTGAACTCACACACAAGACAAGTTCCCCACAGATCAAACAGCTCATTAGACAAATCATGATTGAGAAATCCAAAATCAGTCGCTTGGAAGAATGACAGTGAAGCATCTCCTTGGGCCGTGCGGTGTATGGGGCACAGGAGCTCTTCTGGGGGCCCAATCATCTCTTCTGGGGGCCCAATCATGGGGGGCCAAGGAGGCAGTGGTCTGGACACACATCAGGCCCCTCTTCGTTCAACCTGAAAGGTAAGAATGCAGGTAAGATCGACACAAATTCCACCAGAAATCAGAAATTCCGAACTAGCCCCTCCCACTTTTGGGGATTTGGGCGTTCGACCCCTTCCGAAGGTCGTAGAAGCTCGAAAATGGTACCAATCGATGCGCAATACCCCACTTGCCAGAAACAAATGCCCTCTCCCACTCTCTACGACCTTCACAAAAAAAGTTATTCAAGAATATCTCCTCGGGTTTTCGGCCATTTGCTACTTCGACCCCTTCCGAAGGTCGGAGGAGCTCGGGGATGGCACCAATCGATCCGCAGGACCCACATTAGTTCAATAGAAACCACTTTCCAAGTCTCTACGACCTTCAGAAAAAAAGTTATTCAAGAATATCTCCTTCTCCAATGTGCTTTCATCCCTAATCCTAACCCTAACCCTAACCCTAACCCTAACCCACTCTCTACGACCTTCACAAAAAAAGTTATTCAAGAATATCTCCTCGGCTTTTCGGCCATTTGCTACTTCGACCCCTTCCGAAGGTCGGAGGAGCTCGGGGATGGCACCAATCGATCCGCAGGACCCACATTAGTTCAATAGAAACCACTTTCCAAGTCTCTACGACCTTCAGAAAAAAAGTTATTCAAGAATATCTCCTTCTCCAATGTGCTTTCATCCCTAACCCTAACCCTAACCCTAACCCTAACCCTAACCCTAAACCGCCCAGTCGTTGGATGAAGCGGGGGAGTCATCGAGATAACTTCAAAAACCTAACCCTAACCCTAACCCTTTCATCCCTAATCCTAACCCTAACCCTAACCCTCCACAGAAATTCCACCAGAAATCAGAAATTCCCAACTAGCCCCGCCCACTTTTGGGGATTTGGGCGTTCGACCCCTTCCGAAGGTCGTAGAAGCTCGAAAATGGTACCAATCGATGCGCAATACCCCACTTGCCTGAAACAAATGCCCTCTCCCACTCTCTACGACCTTCACAAAAAAAGTTATTCAAGAATATCTCCTCGGGTTTTCGGCCATTTGCTACTTCGACCCCTTCCGAGGGTCGTAGGAGCTCGGGGATGGCACCAATCGATCCGCAGGACCCACATTAGTTCAATAGAAACCACTTTCCAAGTCTCTACGACCTTCAGAAAAAAAGTTATTCAAGAATATCTCCTTCTCCAATGTGCTTTCATCCCTAATCCTAACCCTAACCCTAACCCTAACCCTAACCCTAACCCTAGTCAGGTTCCTTAGACCCTTACCCTAACCACACCACCCCTTGCCTAAACCTAACCCCGCCCACTTTTCAGATTCGCTCGTTCGACCCCTTCCCAAGGTCCTAGAAGCTCGGGGATGGTACCAATCGATCCGCAGTACCCCGTTTGGTAGAGACAGATGCCCTTTCCAAGTCTCTACGACCTTCACAACAAAAGTTATTCAAGAATATCTCCTCAGCAGGCTATGCTAATGAGGCGGCCTAATTACAATCCCGTTTCTCTCAAATATCTCGGCATAGAAGACACCAAAACTCAAAATTACAGGATATTTACCATCCCAAGAGAGAATTCTCCTCAGAAATGTCATTTTATCACATCAAATTCAAAACCCTAAATTCAGGAAAAACCATGACCAAGGTGAACTCACACACAAGACAAGTGCCCCACAGATCAAACAGCTCATTAGACAAATCTTGGAGAAATCCAAAATCAGTCGCTTGGAAGAATGACAGTGAAGCATCTCCTTGGGCCGTGCGGTGTATGGGGCACAGGAGCTCTTCTGGGGGCCCAATCATGGGGGGCCAAGGAGCCAGTGGTCTGGACACACATCAGGCCCCTCTTCGTTCAACCTGAAAGGTAAGAATGCAGGTAAGATCGACACAAATTCCACCAGAAATCAGAAATTCCGAACTAGCCCCTCCCACTTTTGGGGATTTGGGCGTTCGACCCCTTCCGAAGGTCGTAGAAGCTCGAAAATGGTACCAATCGATGCGCAATACCCCACTTGCCAGAAACAAATGCCCTCTCCCACTCTCTACGACCTTCACAAAAAAAGTTATTCAAGAATATCTCCTCGGCTTTTCGGCCATTTGCTACTTCGACCCCTTCCGAAGGTCGTAGGAGCTCGGGGATGGCACCAATCGATCCGCAGGACCCACATTAGTTCAATAGAAACCACTTTCCAAGTCTCTACGACCTTCAGAAAAAAAGTTATTCAAGAATATCTCCTTCTCCAATGTGCTTTCATCCCTAATCCTAACCCTAACCCTAACCCTAACCCTAACCCTAAATCTTGGAGAAATCCAAAATCAGTCGCTTGGAAGAATGACAGTGAAGCATCTCCTTGGGCCGTGCGGTGTATGGGGCACAGGAGCTCTTCTGGGGGCCCAATCATGGGGGGCCAAGGAGCCAGTGGTCTGGACACACATCAGGCCCCTCTTCGTTCAACCTGAAAGGTAAGAATGCAGGTAAGATCGACACAAATTCCACCAGAAATCAGAAATTCCGAACTAGCCCCTCCCACTTTTGGGGATTTGGGCGTTCGACCCCTTCCGAAGGTCGTAGAAGCTCGAAAATGGTACCAATCGATGCGCAATACCCCACTTGCCAGAAACAAATGCCCTCTCCCACTCTCTACGACCTTCACAAAAAAAGTTATTCAAGAATATCTCCTCGGCTTTTCGGCCATTTGCTACTTCGACCCCTTCCGAAGGTCGTAGGAGCTCGGGGATGGCACCAATCGATCCGCAGGACCCACATTAGTTCAATAGAAACCACTTTCCAAGTCTCTACGACCTTCAGAAAAAAAGTTATTCAAGAATATCTCCTTCTCCAATGTGCTTTCATCCCTAATCCTAACCCTAACCCTAACCCTAACCCTAACCCTAACCAATGTGCTTTCATCCCTAATCCTAACCCTAACCCTAACCCTAACCCTAACCCAGAAATTCCCAACTAGCCCCGCCCACTTTTGGGGATTTGGGCGTTCGACCCCTTCCGAAGGTCGTAGAAGCTCGAAAATGGTACCAATCGATGCGCAATACCCCACTTGCCACAAACAAATGCCCTCTCCCACTCTCTACGACCTTCACAAAAAAAGTTATTCAAGAATATCTCCTCGGGTTTTCGGCCATTTGCTACTTCGACCCCTTCCGAAGGTCGTAGGAGCTCGGGGATGGCACCAATCGATCCGCAGGACCCACATTAGTTCAATAGAAACCACTTTCCAAGTCTCTACGACCTTCAGAAAAAAAGTTATTCAAGAATATCTCCTTCTCCAATGTGCTTTCATCCCTAATCCTAACCCTAACCCTAACCCTAACCCTAACCCTAACCCAGAAATTCCCAACTAGCCCCGCCCACTTTTGGGGATTTGGGCGTTCGACCCCTTCCGAAGGTCGTAGAAGCTCGAAAATGGTACCAATCGATGCGCAATACCCCACTTGCCACAAACAAATGCCCTCTCCCACTCTCTACGACCTTCACAAAAAAAGTTATTCAAGAATATCTCCTCGGGTTTTCGGCCATTTGCTACTTCGACCCCTTCCGAAGGTCGTAGGAGCTCGGGGATGGCACCAATCGATCCGCAGGACCCACATTAGTTCAATAGAAACCACTTTCCAAGTCTCTACGACCTTCAGAAAAAAAGTTATTCAAGAATATCTCCTTCTCCAATGTGCTTTCATCCCTAACCCCTAACCCTAACCCTAACCCTAACCCTAGCTGTTTTAGCGACTTTCTTATTCAGAGGTTCTGGACTTCAATTCTATGCCTAGTCAGGTTCCTTAGACCCTTACCCTAACCACACCACCCCTTGCCTAAACCTAACCCCGCCCACTTTTCAGATTCGCTCGTTCGACCCCTTCCCAAGGTCCTAGAAGCTCGGCGATGGTACCAATCGATCCGCAGTACCCCATTTAGTAGAGACAGACGCCCTTTCCAAGTCTCTACGACCTTCACAACAAAAGTTATTCAAGAATATCTCCTCAGCAGGCTATGCTAATGAGGCGGCCTAATTACAATCCCGTTTCTCTCAAATATCTCGGCATAGAAGACACCAAAACTCAAAATTACAGGATATTTACCATCCCAAGAGAGAATTCTCCTCAGAAATGTCATTTTATCACATCAAATTCAAAACCCTAAATTCAGGAAAAACCATGACCAAGGTGAACTC
>NW_026519147.1:457500-475000 GCF_947347685.1 Pleuronectes platessa | reverse complement strand
TAGAAGACACCAAAACTCAAAATTAGAGGATATTCACCATCCCAACAGAGAATTCTCCTCAGAAATATCATTTGATCACATCAAATTCAAAACCCTAAATTCAGGAAAAACCATGACCAAGGTGAACTCACACACAAGACAAGTGCCCCACAGATCAAACAGCTCATTAGACAAATCTTGGAGAAATCCAAAATCAGTCGCTTGGAAGAATGAGAGTGAAGCATCTCCTTGGGCCGTGCGGTGTATGGGGCACAGGAGCTCTTCTGGGGGCCCAATCATCTCTTCTGGGGGCCCAATCATGGGGGGCCAAGGAGGCAGTGGTCTGGACACACATCAGGCCCCTCTTCATTCAGCCTGAAAGGTAAGAATGCAGGTAAGATCCACAGAAATTCCACCAGAAATCAGAAATTCCGAACTAGCCCCGCCCACTTTTGGGGATTTGGGCGTTCGACCCCTTCCGAAGGTCGTAGAAGCTCGAAAATGGTACCAATCGATGCGCAATACCCCACTTGCCAGAAACAAATGCCCTCTCCCACTCTCTACGACCTTCACAAAAAAAGTTATTCAAGAATATCTCCTCGGGTTTTCGGCCATTTGCTACTTCGACCCCTTCCGAAGGTCGGAGGAGCTCGGGGATGGCACCAATCGATCTGCAGGACCCACATTAGTTCAATAGAAACCACTTTCCAAGTCTCTACGACCTTCAGAAAAAAAGTTATTCAAGAATATCTCCTTCTCCAATGTGCTTTCATCCCTAATCCTAACCCTAACCCTAACCCTAACCCTAACCCTAACCCTAACCCTAACCCTAACCCTAACCCTAACCCTAACCCTAACCCTAACCCTGCAGGACCCACATTAGTTCAATAGAAACCACTTTCCAAGTCTCTACGACCTTCAGAAAAAAAGTTATTCAAGAATATCTCCTTCTCCAATGTGCTTTCATCCCTAATCCTAACCCTAACCTTTAAAAGGAGGCGGATCAATTTCCCCTATCCTAACCCTAACCCTAACCCTAACCCTAACCCATTTAGTAGAGACAGACGCCCTTTCCAAGTCTCTACGACCTTCACAGCAAAAGTTATTCAAGAATATCTCCTCAGCAGGCTATGCTAATGAGGCGGCCTAATTACAATCCCGTTTCTCTCAAATATCTCGGCATAGAAGACACCAAAACTCAAAATTAGAGGATATTCACCATCCCAACAGAGAATTCTCCTCAGAAATATCATTTGATCACATCAAATTCAAAACCCTAAATTCAGGAAAAACCATGACCAAGGTGAACTCACACACAAGACAAGTGCCCCACAGATCAAACAGCTCATTAGACAAATCTTGGAGAAATCCAAAATCAGTCGCTTGGAAGAATGAGAGTGAAGCATCTCCTTGGGCCGTGCGGTGTATGGGGCACAGGAGCTCTTCTGGGGGCCCAATCATCTCTTCTGGGGGCCCAATCATGGGGGGCCAAGGAGGCAGTGGTCTGGACACACATCAGGCCCCTCTTCATTCAGCCTGAAAGGTAAGAATGCAGGTAAGATCCACAGAAATTCCACCAGAAATCAGAAATTCCGAACTAGCCCCGCCCACTTTTGGGGATTTGGGCGTTCGACCCCTTCCGAAGGTCGTAGAAGCTCGAAAATGGTACCAATCGATGCGCAATACCCCACTTGCCAGAAACAAATGCCCTCTCCCACTCTCTACGACCTTCACAAAAAAAGTTATTCAAGAATATCTCCTCGGGTTTTCGGCCATTTGCTACTTCGACCCCTTCCGAAGGTCGGAGGAGCTCGGGGATGGCACCAATCGATCTGCAGGACCCACATTAGTTCAATAGAAACCACTTTCCAAGTCTCTACGACCTTCAGAAAAAAAGTTATTCAAGAATATCTCCTTCTCCAATGTGCTTTCATCCCTAATCCTTACCTTAACCCTAGCTGTTTTAGCGACTTTCTTATTCAGAGGTTCTGGACTTCGATTCTATGCCTAGTCAGGTTCCTTAGACCCTTACCCTAACCACACCACCCCTTGCCTAAACCTAACCCCGCCCACTTTTCAGATTCGCTCGTTCGACCCCTTCCCAAGGTCCTAGGAGCTCGGGGATGGTACCAATCGATCCGCAGTACCCCGTTTGGTAGAGACAGACGCCCTTTCCAAGTCTCTACGACCTTCACAACAAAAGTTATTCAAGAATATCTCCTCAGCAGGCTATGCTAATGAGGCGGCCTAATTACAATCCCGTTTCTCTCAAATATCTCGGCATAGAAGACACCAAAACTCAAAATTACAGGATATTCACCATCCCAACAGAGAATTCTCCTCAGAAATGTCATTTTATCACATCAAATTCAAAACCCTAAATTCAGGAAAAACCATGACCAAGGTGAACTCACACACAAGACAAGTGCCCCACAGATCAAACAGCTCATTAGACAAATCTTGGAGAAATCCAAAATCAGTCGCTTGGAAGAATGAGAGTGAAGCATCTCCTTGGGCCGTGCGGTGTATGGGGCACAGGAGCTCTTCTGGGGGCCCAATCATCTCTTCTGGGGGCCCAATCATGGGGGGCCAAGGAGCCAGTGGTCTGGACACACATCAGGCCCCTCTTCATTCAGCCTGAAAGGTAAGAATGCAGGTAAGATCCACAGAAATTCCACCAGAAATCAGAAATTCCGAACTAGCCCCTCCCACTTTTGGGGATTTGGGCGTTCGACCCCTTCCGAAGGTCGTAGAAGCTCGAAAATGGTACCAATCGATGCGCAATACCCCACTTGCCGGAAACAAATGCCCTCTCCCACTCTCTACGACCTTCACAAAAAAAGTTATTCAAGAATATCTCCTCGGCTTTTCGGCCATTTGCTACTTCGACCCCTTCCGAAGGTCGTAGGAGCTCGGGGATGGCACCAATCGATCCGCAGGACCCACATTAGTTCAATAGAAACCACTTTCCAAGTCTCTACGACCTTCAGAAAAAAAGTTATTCAAGAATATCTCCTTCTCCAATGTGCTTTCATCCCTAACCCTAACCCTAACCCTTAGACCCTTACCCTAACCACACCACCCCTTGCCTAAACCTAACCCCGCCCACTTTTCAGATTCGCTCGTTCGACCCCTTCCCAAGGTCCTAGAAGCTCGGGGATGGTACCAATCGATCCGCAGTACCCCGTTTGGTAGAGACAGACGCCCTTTTCAAGTCTCTACGACCTTCACAACAAAAGTTATTCAAGAATATCTCCTCAGCAGGCTATGCTAATGAGGCGGCCTAATTACAATCCCGTTTCTCTCAAATATCTCGGCATAGAAGACACCAAAACTCAAAATTACAGGATATTCACCATCCCAACAGAGAATTCTCCTCAGAAATGTCATTTTATCACATCAAATTCAAAACCCTAAATTCAGGAAAAACCATGACCAAGGTGAACTCACACACAAGACAAGTGCCCCACAGATCAAACAGCTCATTAGACAAATCTTGGAGAAATCCAAAATCAGTCGCTTGGAAGAATGAGAGTGAAGCATCTCCTTGGGCCGTGCGGTGTATGGGGCACAGGAGCTCTTCTGGGGGCCCAATCATCTCTTCTGGGGGCCCAATCATGGGGGGCCAAGGAGCCAGTGGTCTGGACACACATCAGGCCCCTCTTCATTCAGCCTGAAAGGTAAGAATGCAGGTAAGATCCACAGAAATTCCACCAGAAATCAGAAATTCCGAACTAGCCCCGCCCACTTTTGGGGATTTGGGCGTTCGACCCCTTCCGAAGGTCGTAGAAGCTCGAAAATGGTACCAATCGATGCGCAGGACCCACATTAGTTCAATAGAAACCACTTTCCAAGTCTCTACGACCTTCACAAAAAAAGTTATTCAAGAATATCTCCTCGGGTTTTCGGCCATTCGCTACTTCGACCCCTTCCGAAGGTCGTAGGAGCTCGGGGATGGCACCAATCGATCCGCAGGACCCACATTAGTTCAATAGAAACCACTTTCCAAGTCTCTACGACCTTCAGAAAAAAAGTTATTCAAGAATATCTCCTTCTCCAATGTGCTTTCATCCCTAATCCTAACCCTAACCCTAACCCTAACCCTAACCCTAACCCATTTGCTACTTCGACCCCTTCCGAAGGTCGTAGGAGCTCGGGGATGGCACCAATCGATCCGCAGGACCCACATTAGTTCAATAGAAACCACTTTCCAAGTCTCTACGACCTTCAGAAAAAAAGTTATTCAAGAATATCTCCTTCTCCAATGTGCTTTCATCCCTAATCCTAACCCTAACCCTAACCCTAACCCTAACCCTAACCCAATCATGGGGGGCCAAGGAGGCAGTGGTCTGGACACACATCAGGCCCCTCTTCATTCAACCTGAAAGGTAAGAATGCAGGTAAGATCGACACAAATTCCACCAGAAATCAGAAATTCCGAACTAGCCCCGCCCACTTTTGGGGATTTGGGCGTTCGACCCCTTCCGAAGGTCGTAGAAGCTCGAAAATGGTACCAATCGATGCGCAATACCCCACTTGCCAGAAACAAATGCCCTCTCCCACTCTCTACGACCTTCACAAAAAAAGTTATTCAAGAATATCTCCTCGGCTTTTCGGCCATTTGCTACTTCGACCCCTTCCGAAGGTCGTAGGAGCTCGGGGATGGCACCAATCGATCCGCAGGACCCACATTAGTTCAATAGAAACCACTTTCCAAGTCTCTACGACCTTCAGAAAAAAAGTTATTCAAGAATATCTCCTTCTCCAATGTGCTTTCATCCCTAATCCTAACCCTAACCCTAACCCTAACCCAATCATGGGGGGCCAAGGAGGCAGTGGTCTGGACACACATCAGGCCCCTCTTCATTCAACCTGAAAGGTAAGAATGCAGGTAAGATCGACACAAATTCCACCAGAAATCAGAAATTCCGAACTAGCCCCGCCCACTTTTGGGGATTTGGGCGTTCGACCCCTTCCGAAGGTCGTAGAAGCTCGAAAATGGTACCAATCGATGCGCAATACCCCACTTGCCAGAAACAAATGCCCTCTCCCACTCTCTACGACCTTCACAAAAAAAGTTATTCAAGAATATCTCCTCGGCTTTTCGGCCATTTGCTACTTCGACCCCTTCCGAAGGTCGGAGGAGCTCGGGGATGGCACCAATCGATCTGCAGGACCCACATTAGTTCAATAGAAACCACTTTCCAAGTCTCTACGACCTTCAGAAAAAAAGTTATTCAAGAATATCTCCTTCTCCAATGTGCTTTCATCCCTAATCCTTACCTTAACCCTAGCTGTTTTAGCGACTTTCTTATTCAGAGGTTCTGGACTTCGATTCTATGCCTAGTCAGGTTCCTTAGACCCTTACCCTAACCACACCACCCCTTGCCTAAACCTAACCCCGCCCACTTTTCAGATTCGCTCGTTCGACCCCTTCCCAAGGTCCTAGGAGCTCGGGGATGGTACCAATCGATCCGCAGTACCCCGTTTGGTAGAGACAGACGCCCTTTCCAAGTCTCTACGACCTTCACAACAAAAGTTATTCAAGAATATCTCCTCAGCAGGCTATGCTAATGAGGCGGCCTAATTACAATCCCGTTTCTCTCAAATATCTCGGCATAGAAGACACCAAAACTCAAAATTACAGGATATTCACCATCCCAACAGAGAATTCTCCTCAGAAATGTCATTTTATCACATCAAATTCAAAACCCTAAATTCAGGAAAAACCATGACCAAGGTGAACTCACACACAAGACAAGTGCCCCACAGATCAAACAGCTCATTAGACAAATCTTGGAGAAATCCAAAATCAGTCGCTTGGAAGAATGAGAGTGAAGCATCTCCTTGGGCCGTGCGGTGTATGGGGCACAGGAGCTCTTCTGGGGGCCCAATCATCTCTTCTGGGGGCCCAATCATGGGGGGCCAAGGAGGCAGTGGTCTGGACACACATCAGGCCCCTCTTCATTCAGCCTGAAAGGTAAGAATGCAGGTAAGATCCACAGAAATTCCACCAGAAATCAGAAATTCCGAACTAGCCCCGCCCACTTTTGGGGATTTGGGCGTTCGACCCCTTCCGAAGGTCGTAGAAGCTCGAAAATGGTACCAATCGATGCGCAATACCCCACTTGCCAGAAACAAATGCCCTCTCCCACTCTCTACGACCTTCACAAAAAAAGTTATTCAAGAATATCTCCTCGGGTTTTCGGCCATTTGCTACTTCGACCCCTTCCGAAGGTCGGAGGAGCTCGGGGATGGCACCAATCGATCTGCAGGACCCACATTAGTTCAATAGAAACCACTTTCCAAGTCTCTACGACCTTCAGAAAAAAAGTTATTCAAGAATATCTCCTTCTCCAATGTGCTTTCATCCCTAATCCTTACCTTAACCCTAGCTGTTTTAGCGACTTTCTTATTCAGAGGTTCTGGACTTCGATTCTATGCCTAGTCAGGTTCCTTAGACCCTTACCCTAACCACACCACCCCTTGCCTAAACCTAACCCCGCCCACTTTTCAGATTCGCTCGTTCGACCCCTTCCCAAGGTCCTAGGAGCTCGGGGATGGTACCAATCGATCCGCAGTACCCCGTTTGGTAGAGACAGACGCCCTTTCCAAGTCTCTACGACCTTCACAACAAAAGTTATTCAAGAATATCTCCTCAGCAGGCTATGCTAATGAGGCGGCCTAATTACAATCCCGTTTCTCTCAAATATCTCGGCATAGAAGACACCAAAACTCAAAATTACAGGATATTCACCATCCCAACAGAGAATTCTCCTCAGAAATGTCATTTTATCACATCAAATTCAAAACCCTAAATTCAGGAAAAACCATGACCAAGGTGAACTCACACACAAGACAAGTGCCCCACAGATCAAACAGCTCATTAGACAAATCTTGGAGAAATCCAAAATCAGTCGCTTGGAAGAATGAGAGTGAAGCATCTCCTTGGGCCGTGCGGTGTATGGGGCACAGGAGCTCTTCTGGGGGCCCAATCATCTCTTCTGGGGGCCCAATCATGGGGGGCCAAGGAGCCAGTGGTCTGGACACACATCAGGCCCCTCTTCATTCAGCCTGAAAGGTAAGAATGCAGGTAAGATCCACAGAAATTCCACCAGAAATCAGAAATTCCGAACTAGCCCCTCCCACTTTTGGGGATTTGGGCGTTCGACCCCTTCCGAAGGTCGTAGAAGCTCGAAAATGGTACCAATCGATGCGCAATACCCCACTTGCCGGAAACAAATGCCCTCTCCCACTCTCTACGACCTTCACAAAAAAAGTTATTCAAGAATATCTCCTCGGCTTTTCGGCCATTTGCTACTTCGACCCCTTCCGAAGGTCGTAGGAGCTCGGGGATGGCACCAATCGATCCGCAGGACCCACATTAGTTCAATAGAAACCACTTTCCAAGTCTCTACGACCTTCAGAAAAAAAGTTATTCAAGAATATCTCCTTCTCCAATGTGCTTTCATCCCTAACCCTAACCCTAACCCTTAGACCCTTACCCTAACCACACCACCCCTTGCCTAAACCTAACCCCGCCCACTTTTCAGATTCGCTCGTTCGACCCCTTCCCAAGGTCCTAGAAGCTCGGGGATGGTACCAATCGATCCGCAGTACCCCGTTTGGTAGAGACAGACGCCCTTTTCAAGTCTCTACGACCTTCACAACAAAAGTTATTCAAGAATATCTCCTCAGCAGGCTATGCTAATGAGGCGGCCTAATTACAATCCCGTTTCTCTCAAATATCTCGGCATAGAAGACACCAAAACTCAAAATTACAGGATATTCACCATCCCAACAGAGAATTCTCCTCAGAAATGTCATTTTATCACATCAAATTCAAAACCCTAAATTCAGGAAAAACCATGACCAAGGTGAACTCACACACAAGACAAGTGCCCCACAGATCAAACAGCTCATTAGACAAATCTTGGAGAAATCCAAAATCAGTCGCTTGGAAGAATGAGAGTGAAGCATCTCCTTGGGCCGTGCGGTGTATGGGGCACAGGAGCTCTTCTGGGGGCCCAATCATCTCTTCTGGGGGCCCAATCATGGGGGGCCAAGGAGCCAGTGGTCTGGACACACATCAGGCCCCTCTTCATTCAGCCTGAAAGGTAAGAATGCAGGTAAGATCCACAGAAATTCCACCAGAAATCAGAAATTCCGAACTAGCCCCGCCCACTTTTGGGGATTTGGGCGTTCGACCCCTTCCGAAGGTCGTAGAAGCTCGAAAATGGTACCAATCGATGCGCAGGACCCACATTAGTTCAATAGAAACCACTTTCCAAGTCTCTACGACCTTCACAAAAAAAGTTATTCAAGAATATCTCCTCGGGTTTTCGGCCATTCGCTACTTCGACCCCTTCCGAAGGTCGTAGGAGCTCGGGGATGGCACCAATCGATCCGCAGGACCCACATTAGTTCAATAGAAACCACTTTCCAAGTCTCTACGACCTTCAGAAAAAAAGTTATTCAAGAATATCTCCTTCTCCAATGTGCTTTCATCCCTAATCCTAACCCTAACCCTAACCCTAACCCTAACCCTAACCCATTTGCTACTTCGACCCCTTCCGAAGGTCGTAGGAGCTCGGGGATGGCACCAATCGATCCGCAGGACCCACATTAGTTCAATAGAAACCACTTTCCAAGTCTCTACGACCTTCAGAAAAAAAGTTATTCAAGAATATCTCCTTCTCCAATGTGCTTTCATCCCTAATCCTAACCCTAACCCTAACCCTAACCCTAACCCTAACCCAATCATGGGGGGCCAAGGAGGCAGTGGTCTGGACACACATCAGGCCCCTCTTCATTCAACCTGAAAGGTAAGAATGCAGGTAAGATCGACACAAATTCCACCAGAAATCAGAAATTCCGAACTAGCCCCGCCCACTTTTGGGGATTTGGGCGTTCGACCCCTTCCGAAGGTCGTAGAAGCTCGAAAATGGTACCAATCGATGCGCAATACCCCACTTGCCAGAAACAAATGCCCTCTCCCACTCTCTACGACCTTCACAAAAAAAGTTATTCAAGAATATCTCCTCGGCTTTTCGGCCATTTGCTACTTCGACCCCTTCCGAAGGTCGTAGGAGCTCGGGGATGGCACCAATCGATCCGCAGGACCCACATTAGTTCAATAGAAACCACTTTCCAAGTCTCTACGACCTTCAGAAAAAAAGTTATTCAAGAATATCTCCTTCTCCAATGTGCTTTCATCCCTAATCCTAACCCTAACCCTAACCCTAACCCAATCATGGGGGGCCAAGGAGGCAGTGGTCTGGACACACATCAGGCCCCTCTTCATTCAACCTGAAAGGTAAGAATGCAGGTAAGATCGACACAAATTCCACCAGAAATCAGAAATTCCGAACTAGCCCCGCCCACTTTTGGGGATTTGGGCGTTCGACCCCTTCCGAAGGTCGTAGAAGCTCGAAAATGGTACCAATCGATGCGCAATACCCCACTTGCCAGAAACAAATGCCCTCTCCCACTCTCTACGACCTTCACAAAAAAAGTTATTCAAGAATATCTCCTCGGCTTTTCGGCCATTTGCTACTTCGACCCCTTCCGAAGGTCGTAGGAGCTCGGGGATGGCACCAATCGATCCGCAGGACCCACATTAGTTCAATAGAAACCACTTTCCAAGTCTCTACGACCTTCAGAAAAAAAGTTATTCAAGAATATCTCCTTCTCCAATGTGCTTTCATCCCTAATCCTTACCTTAACCCTAGCTGTTTTAGCGACTTTCTTATTCAGAGGTTCTGGACTTCGATTCTATGCCTAGTCAGGTTCCTTAGACCCTTACCCTAACCACACCACCCCTTGCCTAAACCTAACCCCACCCACTTTTCAGATTCGCTCGTTCGACCCCTTCCCAAGGTCCTAGAAGCTCGGGGATGGTACCAATCGATCCGCAGTACCCCGTTTGGTAGAGACAGACGCCCTTTCCAAGTCTCTACGACCTTCACAACAAAAGTTATTCAAGAATATCTCCTCAGCAGGCTATGCTAATGAGGCTGCCTAATTACAATCCCGTTTCTCTCAAATATCTCGGCATAGAAGACACCAAAACTCAAAATTACAGGATATTCACCATCCCAACAGAGAATTCTCCTCAGAAATGTCATTTTATCACATCAAATTCAAAACCCTAAATTCAGGAAAAACCATGACCAAGGTGAACTCACACACAAGACAAGTGCCCCACAGATCAAACAGCTCATTAGACAAATCTTGGAGAAATCCAAAATCAGTCGCTTGGAAGAATGACAGTGAAGCATCTCCTTGGGCCGTGCGGTGTATGGGGCACAGGAGCTCTTCTGGGGGCCCAATCATCTCTTCTGGGGGCCCAATCATGGGGGGCCAAGGAGGCAGTGGTCTGGACACACATCAGGCCCCTCTTCGTTCAACCTGAAAGGTAAGAATGCAGGTAAGATCGACACAAATTCCACCAGAAATCAGAAATTCCGAACTAGCCCCGCCCACTTTTGGGGATTTGGGCGTTCGACCCCTTCCGAAGGTCGTAGAAGCTCGAAAATGGTACCAATCGATGCGCAATACCCCACTTGCCAGAAACAAATGCCCTCTCCCACTCTCTACGACCTTCACAAAAAAAGTTATTCAAGAATATCTCCTCGGCTTTTCGGCCATTTGCTACTTCGACCCCTTCCGAAGGTCGTAGGAGCTCGGGGATGGCACCAATCGATCCGCAGGACCCACATTAGTTCAATAGAAACCACTTTCCAAGTCTCTACGACCTTCAGAAAAAAAGTTATTCAAGAATATCTCCTTCTCCAATGTGCTTTCATCCCTAATCCTAACCCTAACCCTAACCCTAACCCTAACCCTAACCCTAGCTGTTTTAGCGACTTTCTTATTCAGAGGTTCTGGACTTCGATTCGATGCCTAGTCAGGTTCCTTAGACCCTTACCCTAACCACACCACCCCTTGCCTAAACCTAACCCCGCCCACTTTTCAGATTCGCTCGTTCGACCCCTTCCCAAGGTCCTAGAAGCTCGGCGATGGTACCAATCGATCCGCAGTACCCCATTTAGTAGAGACAGACGCCCTTTCCAAGTCTCTACGACCTTCACAGCAAAAGTTATTCTAGAATATCTCCTCAGCAGGCTATGCTAATGAGGCTGCCTAATTACAATCCCGTTTCTCTCAAATATCTCGGCATAGAAGACACCAAAACTCAAAATTACAGGATATTCACCATCCCAACAGAGAATTCTCCTCAGAAATGTCATTTTATCACATCAAATTCAAAACCCTAAATTCAGGAAAAACCATGACCAAGGTGAACTCACACACAAGACAAGTTCCCCACAGATCAAACAGCTCATTAGACAAATCATGATTGAGAAATCCAAAATCAGTCGCTTGGAAGAATGACAGTGAAGCATCTCCTTGGGCCGTGCGGTGTATGGGGCACAGGAGCTCTTCTGGGGGCCCAATCATCTCTTCTGGGGGCCCAATCATGGGGGGCCAAGGAGGCAGTGGTCTGGACACACATCAGGCCCCTCTTCGTTCAACCTGAAAGGTAAGAATGCAGGTAAGATCGACACAAATTCCACCAGAAATCAGAAATTCCGAACTAGCCCCTCCCACTTTTGGGGATTTGGGCGTTCGACCCCTTCCGAAGGTCGTAGAAGCTCGAAAATGGTACCAATCGATGCGCAATACCCCACTTGCCGGAAACAAATGCCCTCTCCCACTCTCTACGACCTTCACAAAAAAAGTTATTCAAGAATATCTCCTCGGGTTTTCGGCCATTTGCTACTTCGACCCCTTCCGAAGGTCGTAGGAGCTCGGGGATGGCACCAATCGATCCGCAGGACCCACATTAGTTCAATAGAAACCACTTTCCAAGTCTCTACGACCTTCAGAAAAAAAGTTATTCAAGAATATCTCCTTCTCCAATGTGCTTTCATCCCTAACCCTAACCCTAACCCTAACCCAATAGAAACCACTTTCCAAGTCTCTACGACCTTCAGAAAAAAAGTTATTCAAGAATATCTCCTTCTCCAATGTGCTTTCATCCCTAATCCTAACCCTAACCCTAACCCTAACCCTAAGCTCGAAAATGGTACCAATCGATGCGCAATACCCCACTTGCCAGAAACAAATGCCCTCTCCCACTCTCTACGACCTTCACAAAAAAAGTTATTCAAGAATATCTCCTCGGCTTTTCGGCCATTTGCTACTTCGACCCCTTCCGAAGGTCGTAGGAGCTCGGGGATGGCACCAATCGATCCGCAGGACCCACATTAGTTCAATAGAAACCACTTTCCAAGTCTCTACGACCTTCAGAAAAAAAGTTATTCAAGAATATCTCCTTCTCCAATGTGCTTTCATCCCTAATCCTAACCCTAACCCTAACCCTAACCCTAACCCTAACCCACATTAGTTCAATAGAAACCACTTTCCAAGTCTCTACGACCTTCAGAAAAAAAGTTATTCAAGAATATCTCCTTCTCCAATGTGCTTTCATCCCTAACCCTAACCCTAACCCTAACCCTAACCCATTCCATACTCATCCGACTAAAACAACACATATATAACATTGGGGAAGGCAAGTTGACCACCCCCCTCATTAACCACTTTCAGCTCCACTCCGTCAATAACCTCATAATTTCCGGTCTGGAATCTGAAGACCATTGGACCATTGGACAGAGAAAGAGGGCCGAAAAATTATGGATTTTTAAGTTAGGCACAATCACGCCAGCAGGCCTCAACGATAACTAATCATACTCATAGGACACCCACCCGACAATCCGTTCAAATTTCTCGCTCATGTAGTCTTCCTTCTCAGCTCCCCCGTTCGTTTTTTCCCCCCCCCCTTTTTGGTTTTTCTCCCCTCTATGGCTACCCATGCTGCCTGGGTCCACTCAGGCCCCCCAAGGCACCACTTTAACACACATGCCTCGGGGGGAATCGATCAAGGGTTCTTTGGACCAGGGGCGTCATCTCTGCCACTACGCTACTATTCATTTTACATTTTTGGTTTCATAAATCCCCATTTTCTATTCTATTCACTAGTATATGATATTACAGTATAAAATAAAATCACTTTCATAGTTAAAATTAATCTCTAACCGCGTCCACCTAGTCTTTTATTTTACTTTTATTTATTTGTCCTTCCATAAATTATTCAGACAGAATGACGCCCATTATTACTCCAACCCAGGCAGCAACTTTATTTACCCTTTCTCTGTCCCGTGGTCCTTGCAGACGTGCTCTGCCTGGGGATCATACCCTGGTCCCCCGTTAGAGGGAGCGGAGCTCTTCCAACCTTGTCACCACTACTCAACAGATCAATAGGCCAGTGCAAACAAATCATAATCATGAACCCTGAATCCAAACCCAACCCTAACCCTAACCCTAACCCTAACCCACTTGCCAGAAACAAATGCCCTCTCCCACTCTCTACGACCTTCACAAAAAAAGTTATTCAAGAATATCTCCTCGGCTTTTCGGCCATTTGCTACTTCGACCCCTTCCGAAGGTCGGAGGAGCTCGGGGATGGCACCAATCGATCCGCAGGACCCACATTAGTTCAATAGAAACCACTTTCCAAGTCTCTACGACCTTCAGAAAAAAAGTTATTCAAGAATATCTCCTTCTCCAATGTGCTTTCATCCCTAATCCTTACCTTAACCCTAGCTGTTTTAGCGACTTTCTTATTCAGAGGTTCTGGACTTCGATTCTATGCCTAGTCAGGCTCCTTAGACCCTTACCCTAACCACACCACCCCTTGCCTAAACCTAACCCCGCCCACTTTTCAGATTCGCTCGTTCGACCCCTTCCCAAGGTCCTAGAAGCTCGGCGATGGTACCAATCGATCCGCAGTACCCCATTTAGTAGAGACAGATGCCCTTTCCAAGTCTCTACGACCTTCACAGCAAAAGTTATTCTAGAATATCTCCTCAGCAGGCTATGCTAATGAGGCTGCCTAATTACAATCCCGTTTCTCTCAAATATCTCGGCATAGAAGACACCAAAACTCAAAATTAGAGGATATTCACCATCCCAACAGAGAATTCTCCTCAGAAATGTCATTTTATCACATCAAATTCAAAACCCTAAATTCAGGAAAAACCATGACCAAGGTGAACTCACACACAAGACAAGTTCCCCACAGATCAAACAGCTCATTAGACAAATCATGATTGAGAAATCCAAAATCAGTCGCTTGGAAGAATGACAGTGAAGCATCTCCTTGGGCCGTGCGGTGTATGGGGCACAGGAGCTCTTCTGGGGGCCCAATCATCTCTTCTGGGGGCCCAATCATGGGGGGCCAAGGAGGCAGTGGTCTGGACACACATCAGGCCCCTCTTCGTTCAACCTGAAAGGTAAGAATGCAGGTAAGATCGACACAAATTCCACCAGAAATCAGAAATTCCGAACTAGCCCCTCCCACTTTTGGGGATTTGGGCGTTCGACCCCTTCCGAAGGTCGTAGAAGCTCGAAAATGGTACCAATCGATGCGCAATACCCCACTTGCCAAAAACAAATGCCCTCTCCCACTCTCTACGACCTTCACAAAAAAAGTTATTCAAGAATATCTCCTCGGGTTTTCGGCCATTTGCTACTTCGACCCCTTCCGAAGGTCGGAGGAGCTCGGGGATGGCACCAATCGATCCGCAGGACCCACATTAGTTCAATAGAAACCACTTTCCAAGTCTCTACGACCTTCAGAAAAAAAGTTATTCAAGAATATCTCCTTCTCCAATGTGCTTTCATCCCTAATCCTAACCCTAACCCTAACCCTAACCCTAACCCACTCTCTACGACCTTCACAAAAAAAGTTATTCAAGAATATCTCCTCGGCTTTTCGGCCATTTGCTACTTCGACCCCTTCCGAAGGTCGGAGGAGCTCGGGGATGGCACCAATCGATCCGCAGGACCCACATTAGTTCAATAGAAACCACTTTCCAAGTCTCTACGACCTTCAGAAAAAAAGTTATTCAAGAATATCTCCTTCTCCAATGTGCTTTCATCCCTAACCCTAACCCTAACCCTAACCCTAACCCTAACCCTAAACCGCCCAGTCGTTGGATGAAGCGGGGGAGTCATCGAGATAACTTCAAAAACCTAACCCTAACCCTAACCCTTTCATCCCTAATCCTAACCCTAACCCTAACCCTCCACAGAAATTCCACCAGAAATCAGAAATTCCCAACTAGCCCCGCCCACTTTTGGGGATTTGGGCGTTCGACCCCTTCCGAAGGTCGTAGAAGCTCGAAAATGGTACCAATCGATGCGCAATACCCCACTTGCCTGAAACAAATGCCCTCTCCCACTCTCTACGACCTTCACAAAAAAAGTTATTCAAGAATATCTCCTCGGGTTTTCGGCCATTTGCTACTTCGACCCCTTCCGAGGGTCGTAGGAGCTCGGGGATGGCACCAATCGATCCGCAGGACCCACATTAGTTCAATAGAAACCACTTTCCAAGTCTCTACGACCTTCAGAAAAAAAGTTATTCAAGAATATCTCCTTCTCCAATGTGCTTTCATCCCTAATCCTAACCCTAACCCTAACCCTAACCCTAACCCTAACCCTAGTCAGGTTCCTTAGACCCTTACCCTAACCACACCACCCCTTGCCTAAACCTAACCCCGCCCACTTTTCAGATTCGCTCGTTCGACCCCTTCCCAAGGTCCTAGAAGCTCGGGGATGGTACCAATCGATCCGCAGTACCCCGTTTGGTAGAGACAGATGCCCTTTCCAAGTCTCTACGACCTTCACAACAAAAGTTATTCAAGAATATCTCCTCAGCAGGCTATGCTAATGAGGCGGCCTAATTACAATCCCGTTTCTCTCAAATATCTCGGCATAGAAGACACCAAAACTCAAAATTACAGGATATTTACCATCCCAAGAGAGAATTCTCCTCAGAAATGTCATTTTATCACATCAAATTCAAAACCCTAAATTCAGGAAAAACCATGACCAAGGTGAACTCACACACAAGACAAGTGCCCCACAGATCAAACAGCTCATTAGACAAATCTTGGAGAAATCCAAAATCAGTCGCTTGGAAGAATGACAGTGAAGCATCTCCTTGGGCCGTGCGGTGTATGGGGCACAGGAGCTCTTCTGGGGGCCCAATCATGGGGGGCCAAGGAGCCAGTGGTCTGGACACACATCAGGCCCCTCTTCGTTCAACCTGAAAGGTAAGAATGCAGGTAAGATCGACACAAATTCCACCAGAAATCAGAAATTCCGAACTAGCCCCTCCCACTTTTGGGGATTTGGGCGTTCGACCCCTTCCGAAGGTCGTAGAAGCTCGAAAATGGTACCAATCGATGCGCAATACCCCACTTGCCAGAAACAAATGCCCTCTCCCACTCTCTACGACCTTCACAAAAAAAGTTATTCAAGAATATCTCCTCGGCTTTTCGGCCATTTGCTACTTCGACCCCTTCCGAAGGTCGTAGGAGCTCGGGGATGGCACCAATCGATCCGCAGGACCCACATTAGTTCAATAGAAACCACTTTCCAAGTCTCTACGACCTTCAGAAAAAAAGTTATTCAAGAATATCTCCTTCTCCAATGTGCTTTCATCCCTAATCCTAACCCTAACCCTAACCCTAACCCTAACCCTAAATCTTGGAGAAATCCAAAATCAGTCGCTTGGAAGAATGACAGTGAAGCATCTCCTTGGGCCGTGCGGTGTATGGGGCACAGGAGCTCTTCTGGGGGCCCAATCATGGGGGGCCAAGGAGCCAGTGGTCTGGACACACATCAGGCCCCTCTTCGTTCAACCTGAAAGGTAAGAATGCAGGTAAGATCGACACAAATTCCACCAGAAATCAGAAATTCCGAACTAGCCCCTCCCACTTTTGGGGATTTGGGCGTTCGACCCCTTCCGAAGGTCGTAGAAGCTCGAAAATGGTACCAATCGATGCGCAATACCCCACTTGCCAGAAACAAATGCCCTCTCCCACTCTCTACGACCTTCACAAAAAAAGTTATTCAAGAATATCTCCTCGGCTTTTCGGCCATTTGCTACTTCGACCCCTTCCGAAGGTCGTAGGAGCTCGGGGATGGCACCAATCGATCCGCAGGACCCACATTAGTTCAATAGAAACCACTTTCCAAGTCTCTACGACCTTCAGAAAAAAAGTTATTCAAGAATATCTCCTTCTCCAATGTGCTTTCATCCCTAATCCTAACCCTAACCCTAACCCTAACCCTAACCCTAACCAATGTGCTTTCATCCCTAATCCTAACCCTAACCCTAACCCTAACCCTAACCCAGAAATTCCCAACTAGCCCCGCCCACTTTTGGGGATTTGGGCGTTCGACCCCTTCCGAAGGTCGTAGAAGCTCGAAAATGGTACCAATCGATGCGCAATACCCCACTTGCCACAAACAAATGCCCTCTCCCACTCTCTACGACCTTCACAAAAAAAGTTATTCAAGAATATCTCCTCGGGTTTTCGGCCATTTGCTACTTCGACCCCTTCCGAAGGTCGTAGGAGCTCGGGGATGGCACCAATCGATCCGC